>NC_047510.2:33630652-33641444 GCF_902827115.2 Pseudochaenichthys georgianus | reverse complement strand
TCTCTACTTTAAAGAGTCCTCTCCTGCTGATGTTCAGGTGTATATCAGTATGTAGTGTCTCTACTTTAAAGAGTCCTCTCCTGCTGATGTTCAGGTGTATATCAGTATGTAGTGTCTCTACTTTAAAGAGTCCTCTCCTGCTGATGTTCAGGTGTATATCAGTATGTAGTGTCTCTACTTTAAAGAGTCCTCTCCTGCTGATGTTCAGGTGTATATCAGTATGTAGCGTCTCTACTTTAAAGAGTCCTCTCCTGCTGATGTTCAGGTGTATATCAGTATGTAGTGTCCCTACTTTAAAGAGTCCTCTCCTGCTGATGTTCAGGTGTATATCAGTATGTAGTGTCTCTACTTTAAAGAGTCCTCTCCTGCTGATGTTCAGGTGTATATCAGTATGTAGTGTCTCTACTTTAAAGAGTCCTCTCCTGCTGATGTTCAGGTGTATATCAGTATGTGGTGTCTCTACTTTAAAGAGTCCTCTCCTGCTGATGTTCAGGTGTATATCAGTATGTAGTGTCTCTACTTTAAAGAGTCCTCTCCTGCTGATGTTCAAGTGTATATCAGTACTCTGGTGTGTACATATTACACCCTGGCCAGAATGCAATCTGAAAATGAAACGCTATGAAGTCAAAAGTATCACTTGTGAGGAAAAAGTGTTAATATTCAGGAAGGGCTTGATGTCCAAACACCATAGTGTCAGGAAACTAATCTAAGTATTACATTAAGGTACTTGTTCTCATACTTCCTCCACCTTTTCAAAATAAGAGCTCTTCTTGTTCCTCAGATTGGTGCAGAGAGTCCTGATCTGCTGGTGGCTCACGCCTACACCCGTTACTTGGGCGACCTGTCAGGGGGTCAGGTGCTGGGGAAGATTACCCAGAAGTCCTTGGGGCTGAGCAGTAAAGATGGACTGTCGTTCTTCTTGTTCCCCGGAGTCAGCAGCCCTCATCGCTTCAAACAGCTGTTCAGGAGCCGCATGAACAGCATCGAGCTGACGGAGGGGAGGAGGGAGGAGATGCTGAGGGAGGCAAACACCTCCTTCCTGCTCAACATCCAGGTGAGGGGAAGAGTGATGTTCAGGTGTATATCAGTATGTAGTGTCTCTACTTTAAAGAGTCCTCTCCTGCTGATGTTCAGGTGTATATCAGTATGTAGTGTCTCTACTTTAAAGAGTCCTCTCCTGCTGATGTTCAGGTGTATATCAGTATGTAGTGTCTCTACTTTAAAGAGTCCTCTCCTGCTGATGTTCAGGTGTATATCAGTATGTAGTGTCTCTACTTTAAAGAGTCCTCTCCTGCTGATGTTCAGGTGTATATCAGTATGTAGTGCCTCTACTTTAAAGAGTCCTCTCCTGCTGATGTTCAGGTGTATATCAGTGTGTAGTGTCTCTACTTTAAAGAGTCCTCTCCTGCTGATGTTCAGGTGTATATCAGTGTGTAGTGTCTCTACTTTAAAGAGTCCTCTCCTGTTGATGTTCAGGTGTATATCAGTGTGTAGTGTCTCTACTTTAAAGAGTCCTCTCCTGCTGATGTTCAGGTGTATATCAGTGTGTAGTGTCTCTACTTTAAAGAGTCCTCTCCTGCTGATGTTCAGGTGTATATCAGTATGTAGTGTCTCTACTTTAAAGAGTCCTCTCCTGCTGATGTTCAGGTGTATATCAGTATGTAGTGTCTCTACTTTAAAGAGTCCTCTCCAGCTGATGTTCAGATGTATATCAGTATGTAGTGTCTCTTCTTTAAAGAGTCCTCTCCGGGAAAAAATGGTTGCATATTGACTAATTTTACTCAAAGTATATTTTGATGACAATACTTTTGTACTTCAGATTCTTGAATGCAGTACTTATTTTATCGACCTTTGTCCCTCTATATATAATGAATCTAGTACTGTACTTATATACAATTTTGTGGTCCTTGTACTTTGAGTATTTAACTTTTAATTACTTTATATACTGCTGCTGAATATCTTAAACTATAATTATATGTCAATGTTTATTAGTTTGTTTATATATATTAGCTTACAGTCGTACAATACTGACTTCTTAAATGTAGTGGAGTAGAAGTATAAATTATCAGAAAGTACTTAAAGTACAAGTACCTCCAATTTATACTTAAGTACAGTACTAGATCTGTATATACATGGGCAATGAGGTGTCAACAACCAATAATAACTTCAGAATTCTTACGAAAATCAAAGTGAAACTCTGAGAAACAGGAAGTGAATCTGTCAAAGTGCTGACTCGTCGTTCTGCTTTTTCCCCCTCAGGTTTTTGATGACTTGCAGAAAATGCTGAGTGTCACAAGAACAGAAGCCGAGGACCAATCAGAGGGCGACGCTGTCAAATCCAAAAACATGTTCCCGTCTTTACCCAGCATGAAGTTCACCGTGGGAGTGTGTGTTGCACTGACCACGGTTGGATTGGGATTCTACGCTTTGTAGAGGCTCCATTTATAACCACTGACTACAGAGATGCAGACAGGTTCATCGTCTTCCTTTTTATAACATAAAAAACATGGCCAGTATGTTAGGAGTTAAATCGTTGATCAATGTATATCTTTTAAGGATTGTGTACTGGTTTGTTGGATTTTCTGTACATGGGTTTCTAATTTAGGACAAACCTTTATTTAGCCCCTGGGAGAAATTCAGTTTCCACTCAGTATTGATCAGAAGTGTAAAGTACTTAAGTACATGCACTCAAGTACTGTACTTAAGTTTAATATTGATGTACTTGAGTATTTCCATTGTATGCTATTGTGTACTTCTACTCCACCTCATGTATACCTTTAGTGACTTTCCAGATGTGGATGAATGATGTGAAATATAACAACGTGTTGAATCAGACTTTAGTTCCACCTGGAGTAAATCCACCAGCTACCTGCAGTCTACAAAGTACTTCAGACTAGCTGCACCTTCACCAGCTACCCTGCAGTCTACAAAGTACTTCAGACTAGCTGCACCTTCACCAGCTACCCTGCAGTCTACAAAGTACTTCAGACTAGCTGCACCTTCACCAGCTACCCTGCAGTCTACAAAGTACTTCAGACTAGCTGCACCTTCACCAGCTACCCTGCAGTCTACAAAGTACTTCAGACTAGCTGCACCTTCACCAGCTACCCTGCAGTCTACAAAGTACTTCAGACTAGCTGCACCTTCACCAGCTACCCTGCAGTCTACAAAGTACTTCAGACTAGCTGCACCTCCACCAGCTACCCTGCAGTCTACAAAGTACTTCAGACTAGCTGCACCTTCACCAGCTACCCTGCAGTCTACAAAGTACTTCAGACTAGCTGCACCTTCACCAGCTACCCTGCAGTCTACAAAGTACTTCAGACTAGCTGCACCTTCACCAGCTACCCTGCAGTCTACAAAGTACTTCAGACTAGCTGCACCTCCACCAGCTACCCTGCAGTCTACAAAGTACTTCAGACTAGCTGCACCTCCACCAGCTACCCTGCAGTCTACAAAGTACTTCAGACTAGCTGCACCTTCACCAGCTTTGAGAACACTTTCATGATCAATCATTATAAAACATATCATATATATTATTCTGAAATGGACCAATCTGCACAACGAATACTTTCACTGTCTTTCACTATATTTTGATGAGAATACTTTTCTACTTTCACTTGAGGAACATTTTGAATGAAGGACTTTTACTGTGACAGAGTATTCCTACACTCTGGTACTTCTACTTTTACTCAAGTACAAGACCTGAGTACTTCTACTTTTACTCAAGCACAAGATCCGAGTACTTCTACTTTTACTCAAGTACAAGATCTGAGTACTTCTACTTTTACTCAAGTACAAGACCTGAGTACTTCTACTTTTACTCAAGTACACGTTCAGAGTACTTCTCCCACCTTTGGTTTTGATTAATAAAAACACAATTCCAAAAAATATGATTCAAATACTTTATTTTTTACACATCCTGCAGAAACTTCTTCTTGTGACATTTACTCCATTGTTTTTATTTTACATCCTGATACGTGTCATCACCCTGACTGAAACTGACTTTTCTAAAGACATCTGTTTTTAAATGCAGATTATAACTATTTACATGAACATGTCGAGCTCCGTTGGCTCTACTTGACCCTGTAGAGGACCTTCCTCTGCATGCGGTGCTGCAGCTCGCCGCGCCGCAGCATCAGGTGCAGCACCTTGTAGATCGCATGCTCCGGGTATTTCTGCAGAGCGGGGGAAAGAGGGGAGATCAGACCACAACGATACAAAACATCTCTAATTTGTTTACATTTTTTATATAAAAAATATAAATAATAATAAATAAATACTTTTTGGGTAAAGTTAGTGGTAAACATATATTTCTTTTTTGTATAAAACAATCTTAATATTTTATTCTATCAACTGGGAAATTGGGTTTTGTGACTGTTTTGAATTAAATACAAAAAATAGGACCAAAATAGAAAATATGAAAATGTTTTGATAAAGTAAAAAAAAAAGATCAAATAAAAACAAGTTTATTAACATTAAAATAAAGGATACTATAAATACAAATATAATATAATTAAAAAAACATCAGAATTTAAAGTAAAAATGTTTAATATAAAAAATAAAACCCAGATATTTGTATTAATACACATTAATACGAATATATATGAACACAGTAAATTGACTATCTGCCGCCTCTCACCTGTTTGGTGAAGTCCTGCACGATGCTGTGCTCGGAGACCTGAGAGCCGATAGCGAAGCGTCTCTTCAGCTGTTTCTCCACCCGGGAGACCATCTCCTGGTCCTCCACCGAGGTGAAGCCCTCCGCTCCTGCAGAGAAGAGACCACGAGAGACACGTTACCGACGGATATCATTTACTCTACTTTAAAAAGGTCTCCTATTCTACTGTTCTTCATCAATATATCCCAGGTCTCAGATATATCCAGAGCCTGTCTCTGATTGGCTGAAACACCAAACGGATCATTGCAGCATTACCCATAATCCCCTCTGTTTCAGCCCTGTTTCCAAAGTGCTGATTCTCTGTCTGTTACTTTAGATGAAAACAAGGAGCCCCTCCCCACGCCCCTCTGAGAGAGATCTGGTTACAAAGAACTCAATGGAGCTCTAGAGGAGATTCAGGTGATAAGGGGGGGGGGGGGGGGGTTACCTTGTTGCTGATTGGCTGATGGTTACACAAGACAACACATCGTTATGACATCATCAAGTGGCCAAAATCTGATGAGCTCATTTTCAGACAGGATTTTATATAAATACTAATCATTTTCCCTTTTTTAACACACTGTTTTCCTACGTATTTAAGCCTTCATTGTGTCTGCGCTGCTCGGACACTCACCTGAGAGGCTTCCGGACATGGCGGCGTCCAGCGTGGAGACCTGGAAGAGACGCAGAGCCTCGTCCACCTCCTCCTCCCCGGCCACCGCCTGCAGCTTCATCTTGGCCAGAGACTCTGCGATGCGCACCACGGCCTCCAGCTGCCTGCAGGGGGGGGGGAACAGGACGTCAGTTTAACACTCGGCGGGGGGGCGGGGACTGGATCCAGCGCCTGAGGCCTCGTCCATTCATATTTTATTCCATTCTATTTCAATGTAAATACTGCTATATTTTGTCATTATAGTTTTCTTAAAATAATTCCCCAACGGTGTTTTTTTATTTTACTTTTATGTTTGCACCACGACATCAAGTCAAATTCTTCGCACGTGTCAACCAACCTGGTGATAAACCTTATTCTAATTCCTATGAGAGCTGTTCATTGGCGCACGAAGACAAAATGGCCTGAGATTCCCGAGTGCAAAATGTCCCAAATTACCCATCATGCCTTGCTGTCAGAGTAGAAGTACCCGTATGTAGCTCAGAGCAGCGGAGTTGAGTGTCTCCTTAAGCCCCGCCTCCTGTCATTAAGCCCCGCCCCCGATCTCCCACTATCGGCTCAGTGGAATGAATGGAGAAAGAAAATAAATGGTCACGGACTGATACGGAAATTGTAGTACCGCCGTTTGGACACTACAAATATTTTCCTCGGAGTCCGGAGCACTTCCCGGAGGATTGGAGGTGTGTCAAAAGACAAAGCTAGTCGTTTAATAAACATGGACCAGGATGATACCACTCAAGTCCGGGAGATCTGACGGACAGGAAAAGGAAGTTCCCGTGCTCTAAAATGTCCGTGGATGTCTCCCAAAACTCTGGCAATTTGAGAAAAACGGCGTGATACTTCAACAAGACTAACGTCGGGGTCACCGATGATATTCGTCCTGCACGTACCTGACGGTGATGGGGATGGAGGGCCGTTTGTCCGTCTCTCTCTCGTGCTCGCGGGCGCCGCTCCTCATCACCACGTAGCGGTTCTTCAGCTTCTCTGCAGCCGCGGCCGAGAGGCGGGGTCCGCATTTACTGAGGGGAAAAACACAAGACATATTAATACAGGTGCACAGTGTGTACATGTAATACATAGATGTAAGAGTATTGCAATTAATAAATGTATACATTAAAAGAAAATTGTATGCATTTGTATATAAATCCGACTTGTATATTATCAGACTCACGTTCTGGCGTAGGCGATGTACTTCTTGAACGTGGCGAGAGGAATCTCCCCCTCCACTCCCTCCGTCTGCGTGCGAGCGCTGAGGTGGACGTTCATCACGTGACGAGCCAGAGTCTGAAGACATTCATCACATATTAACAGAGATGGCAAAAGTACACACATCCTTTACTCAAGTAGAAGTACAGATACTCGTGTTTAAAAATACTCTGGTACAGGTGTTTGTGTTCAACATGTAAGAAGTAGAAAGTACAGGTATTTGAGTTCAACATGTAAGAAGTAGAAAGTACAGGTATTTGAGTTCAACATGTAAGAAGTAGAAAGTACAGGTATTTGAGTTCAACATGTAAGAAGTAGAAAGTACAGGTATTTGAGTTCAACATGTAAGAAGTAGAAAGTACAGGTATTTGAGTTCAACATGTAAGAAGTAGAAAGTACAGGTATTTGATTTCAACATGTAAGAAGTAGAAAGTACAGGTATTTGAGTTCAACATGAGAGAAGTAGAAAGTACAGGTATTTGTGTTCAACATGTGAGAAGTAGAAAGTACAGGTATTTGAGTTCAACATGTAAGAAGTAGAAAGTACAGGTATTTGAGTTCAACATGTGAGAAGTAGAAAGTACAGGTATTTGAGTTCAACATGTGAGAAGTAGAAAGTACAGGTATTTAAGTTCAACATGTGAGAAGTAGAAAGTACAGGTATTTGAGTTCAACATGTAAGAAGTAGAAAGTACAGGTATTTGAGTTCAACATGTGAGAAGTAGAAAGTACAGGTATTTGGGTTCAACATGTGAGAAGTAGAAAGTACAGGTATTTGAGTTCAACATGTGAGAAGTAGAAAGTACAGGTATTTGAGTTCAACATGTGAGAAGTAGAAAGTACAGGTATTTGAGTTCAACATGTAAGAAGTAGAAAGTACAGGTATTTGGGTTCAACATGTAAGAAGTAGAAAGTACAGGTATTTGAGTTCAACATGTAAGAAGTAGAAAGTTCAGGTATTTGAGTTCAACATGTAAGAAGTAGAAAGTACAGGTATTTTGGGTTCAACATGTGAGAAGTAGAAAGTACAGGTATTTGAGTTCAACATGTTAGAAGTAGAAAGTACAGGTATTTGTGTTCAACATGTGAGAAGTAGAAAGTACAGGTATTTGAGTTCAACATGTGAGAAGTAGAAAGTACAGGTATTTGAGTTCAACATGTAAGAAGTAGAAAGTACAGGTATTTGAGTTCAACATGTAAGAAGTAGAAAGTACAGGTATTTGGGTTCAACATGTAAGAAGTAGAAAGTACAGGTATTTGAGTTCAACATGTAAGAAGTAGAAAGTTCAGGTATTTGAGTTCAACATGTAAGAAGTAGAAAGTACAGGTATTTGGGTTCAACATGTGAGAAGTAGAAAGTACAGGTATTTGAGTTCAACATGTTAGAAGTAGAAAGTACAGGTATTTGAGTTCAACATGTGAGAAGTAGAAAGTACAGGTATTTGAGTTCAACATGTAAGAAGTAGAAAGTACAGGTATTTGAGTTCAACATGTGAGAAGTAGAAAGTACAGGTATTTGAGTTCAACATGTAAGAAGTAGAAAGTACAGGTATTTGTGTTCAACATGTAAGAAGTAGAAAGTACAGGTATTTGAGTTCAACATGTGAGAAGTAGAAAGTATTTGTGTTCAACATGTGAGAAGTAGAAAGTACAGGTATTTGAGTTCAACATGTGAGAAGTAGAAAGTACAGGTATTTGGGTTCAACATGTGAGAAGTAGAAAGTACAGGTATTTGAGTTCAACATGTAAGAAGTAGAAAGTACAGGTATTTGGGTTCAACATGTGAGAAGTAGAAAGTACAGGTATTTGAGTTCAACATGTAAGAAGTAGAAAGTACAGGTATTTGGGTTCAACATGTAAGAAGTAGAAAGTACAGGTATTTGAGTTCAACATGTGAGAAGTAGAAAGTACAGGTATTTGAGTTCAACATGTGAGAAGTAGGAAGTAACGGTGAGTGAACCCTCACCATGTCCCTCTCGTGGTCGTGGATGTCTTTGATGATGAAGATCATGTCGAATCGGGACAAGATGGTGGGCATGAAGTCGATGTTGTCTTCGCCCTTCGTGTCGTCCCAGCGTCCGAACACAGAGTTAGCGGCAGCAAGGACGGAGCAGCGGGAGTTCAGAGTGGTGGTGATACCGGCCTGTGGGGGGGAGAGGGTTTAGTTCAGTGCATGAGGGACGATGGGATTTTAACCCTCGGAGAAACTGTCCCGAAAATGTACTTGAAATAATAAGTTGATAATTTTTACATATTCTTTTTTCCACATTTACCAGGGATAAATAATGCATTTTGATACATATATAACAGAATACACACATTTATGATGTAATGGTTGTGGGATCAATAAATGGGGTTTTAACTGGTTTCAATGGTTCATTATATATATATATATATATATATATATATATATATACATATATTATATTGTATAAAGCAATTTAAAAGCGTTAAAAAGTCTCAAGTGAGGAGTTAAAAAACAAATGTATAAGTACCTTGGCGATGGAGATGGTCTGCTGCTCCATGGCTTCATGAATGGCCACTCTGTCGTCCTCTCTCATCTGAACAACAAAATATATCACTTTAATCCTCAAACACAAATTAAATCAAACTTCCAATGAGTCCTAAAACCCAGAAATGAGTCAGATTATAAAGTTTTGTCCTACGCCATAAAATACGTTTCTATATAGCCCAACATTAGCCTCCTTTAGCTTAGCGGTGGTGATGTGAAGTCATGTGACCGTGCTGTAGTTCCTTTATAGCCCAACATTAGCCACCTTTAGCTTAGCGGTGGTGACGTGAAGTCATGTGACCGTGCTGTAGTTCCTTTATAGCCCAACATTAGCCACCTTTAGCTTAGCGGTGGTGACGTGAAGTCATGTGACCGTGCTGTAGTTCCTTTATAGCCCAACATTAGCTACCTTTAGCTTAGCGGTGGTGACGTGAAGTCATGTGACCGTGCTGTAGTTCCTTTATAGCCCAACATTAGCCACCTTTAGCTTAGCGGTGGTGACGTGAAGTCATGTGACCGTGCTGTAGTTCCTTTATAGCCCAACATTAGCCGCCTTTAGCTTAGCGGTGGTGACGTGAAGTCATGTGACCGTGCTGTAGTTCCTTTATAGCCCAACATTAGCCACCTTTAGCTTAGTGGTGGAGACGAGAAGTCATGTGACCGTGCTGTAGTTCCTTTATAGCCCAACATTAGCCACCTTTAGCTTAGCGGTGGTGACGTGAAGTCATGTGACCGTGCTGTAGTTCCTTTATAGCCCAACATTAGCCGCCTTTGGCTTAGCGGTGGTGACGTGAAGTCATGTGACCGTGCTGTAGTTCCTTTATAGCCCAACATTAGCCACCTTTAGCTTAGCGGTGGTGACGTGAAGTCATGTGACCGTGCTGTAGTTCCTTTATAGCCCAACATTAGCCACCTTTAGCTTAGCGGTGGTGACGTGAAGTCATGTGACTGTGCTGTAGTTCCTTTATAGCCCAACATTAGCCGCCTTTAGCTTAGCGGTGGTGACGTGAAGTCATGTGACCGTGCTGTAGTTCCTTTATAGCCCAACATTAGCCACTTTTAGCTTAGCGGTGGTGACGTGAAGTCATGTGACCGTTCTGTAGTTCCTTTATAGCCCAACATTAGCCGCCTTTAGCTTAGCGGTGGTGACGTGAAGTCATGTGACCGTGCTGTAGTTCCTTTATAGCCCAACATTAGCCACCTTTAGCTTAGCGGTGGTGACGTGAAGTCATGTGTCCGTGCTGTAGTTCCTTTATAGCCCAACATTAGCCTCCTTTAGCTTAGCGGTGGTGACGTGAAGTCATGTGACCGTGCTGTAGTTCCTTTATAGCCCAACATTAGCCGCCTTTAGTTTAGCGGTGGTGACGTGAAGTCATGTGACCGTGCTGTAGTTCCTTTATAGCCCAACATTAGCCACCTTTAGCTTAGCGGTGGTGACGTGAAGTCATGTGACCGTGCTGTAGTTCCTTTATAGCCCAACTTTAGCCGCCTTTAGTTTAGCGGTGGTGACGTGAAGTCATGTGACCGTGCTGTAGTTCCTTTATAGCCCAACATTAGCCACCTTTAGCTTAGCGGTGGTGACGTGAAGTCATGTGACCGTGCTGTAGTTCCTTTATAGCCCAACATTAGCCGCCTTTAGCTTAGCGGTGGTGACGTGAAGTCATGTGACCGTGCTGTAGTTCCTTTATAGCCCAACATTAGCCACCTTTAGCTTAGCGGTGGTGACGTGAAGTCATGTGACCGT
>NC_047510.2:33578152-33623152 GCF_902827115.2 Pseudochaenichthys georgianus | reverse complement strand
CCAAAAACAAGAGAACAGAAGGTAAACAGAATGGAGCTTATTTTAAAAACTGTACTAGGTAGCTAAGTTGCATAATACTGCATCACGTGTCCCTAAAATGGTGTCTATATTGACCAATGACGACATTTAAATACACTTATATGCATTTATTAGTGACAGCACCTAATTATAGAAAAATGTGCATACTGTGTACTTCTGTTTGATTTCAAGTACTTTTACTTGCGTATTTTTTTATACTAGGGTATTCCTACTTTGTCTACCTCTGCTAGTATAACTGTATTAATATGAATAAAGATATGACAGCTGATTATTGCTTGAAGTGCATAGTGTAATAAAGTATGTGTCAAGTGTTATGTATCACTATTGCGCAGTTAGATGATTGCAACGTTTATTTAATTATAGTACTTTTTGTTGAGGGTAGCCATGACGCTCTTTCCACACATCCCCTGCACTGTTATAACCGATATAATGATGATGAACCGACCTGTATTTATAGGTGAACCCGGTTCTGTCGGTTCCCACTCGGAACTGGCGGAGGAACTCTCGGAACCTTTTCTTCAGCTGGGTCTTCTTCTGCCCTCCTTCCTCGCTTCCATGCCCGTCTCCCCCTCCGAAATTATCGCTGTAATAAACCCCGGGGTCATCAAATCCAGACATACTGAAGCAGATCGGTAAACAACACGAAAAGGAACTGAAAAAAACAAGCTAGTTTTCCGTAATTTAAATAAAAAACCACGATGGATTTAAAGTGCGAGAGAGAAACTGGTGCTCAGCGTCTGCACCGCGGGAAAAAGTCAACTTCTTCCTGTCTGAGTTTCCCGCGAGTTGGGTTTAGCCCCGCCCCTTGGATGGATTCTGATTGGATGGGAGTTGAGTGAGTGTTACTATTGGTTGAAACGTGTTTATATGATTTAGAGGCGGGGCTTGTGTGGAGTGGTGGCGCGAAAAAGACAACAGAAAGAGGAGGAGGAAGAAGAAACATGTGGCACCAAACAAAGAAGCATGATATTAAATATTAAACTGCACATTTTGAACAACAACACATATTTGTACCGCCTTTAATAACTCTGTTTCATAAAGAAGATGGAGAAAACTGTATTTAGTTTCTGTAAAATATTCGACTATGTCAGTTTGAGGCTTGGTTTGTTCTTGTGTGAAATGACAGATGGTGAAGAAGCATGAAAACAACATTAAACCGCACATTTGAACAATTAATATCTGTACCATCATTATAACCCTATTTTATGAAGTATCTCCTTTTCTTGACAGGATTTTAGTGTTATCTGATTTCAAAATGGACATAGATTCAGTACAATCTAACTGAGTGACTTTTGTGTGGTAAAATGACAGATGGTGGCCTTATATTTACATATGATCAGTCAGACTATAATCTAAGGTAACTCAATATTAGTAGTTTGCCCTACAGACATATTTTAAGACACTGAAACATATACAAAAAGAAGGACACGGTTTCATATTCAGCCATTTTGGCTTTCTTACTTGTTCTGCTGTCTCAAATCACACAGATACATATCAGAAACTGAGATTTAAGGTGTGCAGAGAAACTGATTAATGTGAATATAGCTTTCTACGGTCAAACTCTGCACACGCTTCATTCTGCACAGTGAAGCTTAAATGAAGTATTAACACCAAAGACACATGTTTGAGCAAAGGCAGACTTTAATATCATTTTCTTTATCCAGAATGTGGAAATCTGCAGTTGCATCTCCGAAGACATAAAAGGCAAAGCAGCTCTCATGTGTTGAAACAGAACAAGACCTTTGGGTGACGTCACATTTCATGAGAGCTGAGAATTAAACAAGAACACTTCTGAAAGTCTTCCTCTAACTAGAAATCACATGCACAGAGTAACAGTCCTTTAGCTGGTTTTGAAAGATGAGTTCATGATAATAAGGCAACGTTATACGAGTACTTGCATTCCCAATTGTGACTTTATCCTCTTAACCTGTAGAACGGATGAATAAATAGCCTAAATAAATCCATCTTTTCTCAAAACATTCAAGGATTCAGTAGAAATACTTCCCCTTTATCTCCGTTTTTGGTTTGAAATATGAAATGTGCAGCCCTTTATTTTAAATACAAACCCATACACACAGCAACATGTGCTTTATCCGGCCAAGCAAACACATGAATAACAATATCCTCCGTTGACCTACAGCTAACCATTCCTCCCGTCACCATCATTCATTCATAGGTCGGGGGTAACAGGCAGATCCAAACGCTTCGTTCAGCAACTCGTTGTGGTTGCCGGATTACATCTTCCCGTGTTGTTCAGGAGACGACTCCGTGCTTCCTGCCCGTCTGGATGAAGGCGTCCACACACTGGTCGATGTCTTGGTCTGTGTGCGCGGCGGAGATCTGAACACGGATTCTTGCTTTGCCCTTTGGCACGACTGGGAAGGAGAACCCGATCACGTAAATCCCTGTGGAGCAGAGAAGGAGTGCTTAGAGAACTGGGACATTTTACCTTCTCTCTTTATTCTTTGACTTGTGTTGCACCCATGTGTCTGTTGTGGTTGTTGATTGTGAGCACTGGATGGCGCAATGGGGTACAGGGTATTTAAAGGGCACCTATCCTCTTCTTCATCTCTCTTCTACATCAACATGTGTCCCCTCTTCTTCATGTCTCTTCTACATCAACATGTGTCCCCTCTTCTACATCAACATGTGTCCCCTCTTCTTCATGTCTCTTCTACATCAACATGTGTCCCCTCTTCTTCATGTCTCTTCTACATCAACATGTGTCCCCTCTTCTTCATGTCTCTTCTACATCAACATGTGTCGCCTCTTCTTCATGTCTCTTCTACATCAACATGTGTCCCCTCTTCTTCATGTCTCTTCTACATCAACATGTGTCCCCTCTTCTTCATGTCTCTTCTACATCAACATGTGTCCCCTCTTCTTCATGTCTCTTCTACATCAACATGTGTCCCCTCTTCTACATCAACATGTGTCCCCTCTTCTTCATGTCTCTTCTACATCAACATGTGTCCCCTCTTCTCCATGTCTCTTCTACATCAACATGTGTCCCCTCTTCTTCATGTCTCTTCTACATCAACATGTGTCCCCTCTTCTCCATGTCTCTTCTCTACATCAACATGTGTCCCCTCTTCTTCATGTCTCTTCTACATCAACATGTGTCCCCTCTTCTTCATGTCTCTTCTACATCAACATGTGTCCCCTCTTCTTCATTTCTCTTCTACATCAACATGTGTCCCCTCTTCTCCATGTCTCTTCTACATCAACATGTGTCCCCTCTTCTCATGTCTCTTCTACATCAACATGTGTCCCCTCTGTGGAAAGAGACTCTGAAAGTTTCAGGAACAAAGATTTTCTCTCTTTTTGATCCATTTCTATAAAAACCTGTCTGAAAATGAGCTGATCAGATTTTGGCCACTTGATGATGTCATAACGATGTTTTCTCTTGTGTAACCATTAGCCAATCACCAACCAAGGTAACCCCCCCCCTCAATGTTGTTGTCAATATTTGAAATATTTCCACTTTATACTTCCTATTTTAAACTGTATCTACAGTCGTTTACTTTTATCTGGACATTAAGAACTTATCCTTAACATTTCAACTTTCGTCAAAGTAACATCCTTCGATTTAAATGTCTCTCATGTCAGTCAGCAATCTATATCAGGACACAATGTGGGGTAAAGCTGAATGAAGGTCTTCGGTGTATTCTCTTTCAAAATCGAATGGCTTCAGTGGTTCCCTGCCTCCTCACCGAGCTTCAGCATGTCTTCGGACATCAGAGACGCCAGCCGAGCGTCGCCCAGCATCACGGGACAGATGGGGTGAGCCAAGCCGGAGATGGTGAAGCCGGCCTCCGTCATCTTGTTCCTGAACCTGAAATACACATTACGGAGAAAACGTTTTAATGTTTCTCTCGTCTTTATTTCTTTGTATAAACTGTGGATTCAGCTTAAAGAAATGGAGAAATCAGCAGTGTGATGATGTTTGTATGGGCTGCTGAAACTGACATAAAAACCCAGTAGTAACAATTATGAAACACAGCGTTGATTTAATAAGATAAAACAAAATCATTCAATCTGATTTTTTTCTTCTTCTTCTTTCGAGAAACAGAAGCTTTGAATGTTAGACTTTTGGTTCAGCCCTAGTTTGTCAAGACTGTGTCCAGGGTGAATCAGAAAGTCCTTCAAGATGAGGCGTGAGTCTATTTATAATTCTGACGATACAGTATTCAGTATGCATGCATTGTCTATGTTCATAGTTACATAACATGGCCTGCAGGCAGCGTGTGGGTGTTACTCAACAAGGTGAAACAAAAATATAGGAGATGTATTTATTCCCTGATATGCCTAGAAACAACCCTGCTGCCTTTTTATTCCTATTCCTGCCTTTTTATGTTTCTACAATGCTATGTACATTAATATATTTATGTTTAGCGTCTCTTTTGTTTTTGCTCTGTTATATCGGCTTGTGCGGAACGCTTTGGCAATACTATGTTTAAAATGTGGTCGTAACAATAAAGCCCCTTTGTATTATTGCAGCGGTTCCCGAGGCATTGCAAGTGGGCCGCCAAATAATTTGCAAAACATTATGATTTGTGTGGAAACATTTTCATTATTAAGATTTTTCTTTTTTATTTGAACCTCCTTTCCTTTCTCTTTCTCGGTCCTCCTTAGCAACGGTGTTTACAGTCCTTTACAACACGTCACATGTTCTGAATTGACCAATCAGAACTTTATTTAGCCTCCGTATTGTTTATGGTTGAATGTGGGCTACACACTTTTTTTAGATTCTTAAGTGGGCCCTGAGTTGAAAAATGTTTGGAGCCGCTGTATTATTGTATTGTATGGTAGAGTATGGTACTGTACTACGCCGAGTAATAATGTGGATGTAGCGAGCTTCATACCCCCCGCCCCCCTGAATGAAGCGCACCTCATCGTTTTGGCCGTCATGCTCCGAGAGATCTCATTGGACGCCAGCAGCATCTCCACGGCCCGGAGGGCGCAGCCGACCACCGGGGGGGGCAGAGAGTTGGAGAACAGGTACGGCCGAG
This sequence comes from Pseudochaenichthys georgianus, assembly GCF_902827115.2. Taxonomy (NCBI): domain Eukaryota; kingdom Metazoa; phylum Chordata; class Actinopteri; order Perciformes; family Channichthyidae; genus Pseudochaenichthys; species Pseudochaenichthys georgianus. The sequence continues at coordinate 33,618,101 of NC_047510.2, read as the reverse complement.
AGCGCTGCCTCAAGAGGTCGATGAGCGGCTTGGGACCCACCGTGTAGCCCCCTGAGAGAGAGAGAATATCAGAGTTATATTTATATTTATATTAGTACCAGACTTCTAGATTTGCAATCGTCTCATATATCTTTGCACCACATTTTGTGTGTTATCAACATTATTATTTTTATTAGTGAATTTATTGAACATGTTAGAAACAAAACAAACAATAATAATTATAACAAAGTGAAGCAAAATAAAAAAATAAAGAAAGGGTAAGAAAAAAAAGAAGTTTCCGTCATGTTCAAAAGGGGCAAGGAGAAGCTTAAAAACTGTTCAGGTCCCCCTCTAGCGTACATTGTTCATGAAAATAAAGATTAGGTCATCGTCATAGTGACGGATCACACAGAAACGTACCGGCTGCTCCTCCCAGAGCTTTCCCCAGGGTGGAGTTTACGATGTGAACTCTGTCCATCACTCCCAGCAGCTCGTCTGTTCCTCTGCAGCACAGGAGGGACATCATTAGTTCAGAGCTTTAGTGACACCTCCTATTACATCATGTTTATTATACACCGTCTATCTGCACATCTGTTACTCCACATCATCTACATATGTATATATTATTACAGTGTGTATTTCATTTGATCCTATTATATCTCATATGCATACGTCTGTTTCTTCTGCAACTTACTAGCATTACCATTATATCTATTTTTTTTATGTCCTAAGTATATTGTATATTGCACTGTTGGAAGAGCCTGAGATTTAAGGTTTGCATTGCCAACCCTACACAACAACACAGACTATAACACTCCTTGTTGTTAAATACCAACTATGTGCAATATATGCCGTTAATAACTGTGTCATATACCTGGCTGCTAAATCTTCAGAACTGTTACAGGATTGTAAATTGTGTAATTTCTGTTATCCTTGATACTTTTAATGCATGCTTCTGAGGTAACATTAATCCGTCTTTGGCTCTTTTCTGCTGTAACAATCTACATTTCCCCTCTGTGGGACGAATACAGGTGTTCTGATTCACTGGAGACAAAGGGACAAATAAAAAGGGACAACAATGAAGAATAAAGCCATGAATCCTTTGAATATCAACGAAACACTAATTCTCCCTGGGCTTGACTTATTTTATAAGAAAAATTGTGATCAGAATCAGAATCAGGTTTATCACCAGGTAGGTTGACACGTACGAGGAATTTGACTTGATGTTGTGGTGCGTACATAAAAGTCAAACCAAAATGAAAAACACAGATAGAGAACTATTACATATATATATATATATACTATATAAGCGACGGAGGAGCAGAAGTAGTGCTCGGAGTAAGAATAAGGTATGTTATAGCGCATTTCCATTGCAGCGGCTAGCCCCGTTTTAGCATCCAGGCCAGGACAGTTTTTGGTGGCCTTTCCATATAGCGTAGTACCGGCTAGTGTGTATTTCCCCCCAGTTTTTTCCGGCCCCATAAAATCGTAATTCTATGGCCAGGGACAACGAAGCTGAGTATGCTAAACTAGAGAGGGAATCGCTAGCAAGGGTGGTACTACATGCATACATATAGTATCTTATATCATCTTCCTTATTATACACACATGCATTTCCAAACATTTGGACTACCTATGTTGCAAATGTATTATCTTTTCAATTTACACACGGCATCTATTGCACGTCTGTCCGTCCTGGGAGAGGGATCCCTCCTCTGTTGCTCTCCCTGAGGTTTCTCCATGTTCCCTTTAAACTGTGGGTTTTCTCCGGAAGTTTTTCCTTGTACGATGTGAGGGTCTGAGGACAGAGGGTCTAAGGACAGAGGGTCTAAGGACAGAGGGTGTCGTATTTTCATACTGATATGTATTGCTGAATTCCCCCAATCAATCTCTTCACATTGGTCAAAACTTCTTCCTCTGCTGACGAGTCCGAACTCAAATACTCCGTTTTCACTAAATACTGAAGTTTTGATTAATTATCTTTTGAGTGGACCATTCCTTTAAGAAAACTACTATGATCAACTGAAGCTGCGTGAAGTGGCCACAAACTCGATATTTTCATGATATTTTATGAATGAATATTATTGTACTTATAATGATGATGTACGGTGTATACTTGTATGGAGTCAAACTAAGATATCTCGTAGATACAGCGTTGTAGGAACTGCGTTTAATTAACAGCCCAAAAATATTTCTTTTACTACTTTTAACCTTCTGCAAAAACTACCTTTTCTAAAAATGGCCCACCGAGATATTTACCGGTCAAAAAATATAGTAAAATATATCAGTATTTACATAGAAATAGAATGGAATAGAATGTGTGCGGTGATTGGATGAGACCCACCTGCCTCGGGCGCCCAGGAACCCGGTGGCGTGGCACTCGTCGATGAACACGAGGGCTCCGTACTGATCAGCCAGATCACAGATTCCTGAGAGAGGAGCCACGTCTCCGTCCATCGAGAAGACGCCGTCCGTCACAACCAGGCGAAGACGAGACGACTGAAGAGGATACGACAATACTTTAGTGGTCGGATCAAGTCTGAAATTTGACTTGCATCACAGCAGCTCCATGTGTGAAATCAACATGGACAAATACTGACGGGAAAATCCTGAATGTCCTCTTCCAACATGAGAGTAGCATGCTAACAAAGGTATCAACTGTAGCTGTGAACATGACAGGATGTGTGATGACCTGGAAGAGCATCAGGACTGTTTGAGGCAGATGATAGCTATGTGATGAACATGATGGTTCAGCCTCTATGGATATATGAGATTGACCTGATTGACCTCCATCACATACTGTGTGTCCCAGCATTCATCGTGATCCTTGCCATGTCTAATCGATACGAGTTGTTTCTGTAGAAGCTAATCCCTCACACACCTGAGCCTCTTTGAGCTTGGTCTCCAGGTCTCGGAGGTCCATGTGTTTGTAGCGCAGCCTCTTCGCTCGGCACAGTCGGATCCCATCGATGATCGAGGCGTGATTCAACTCATCGGACAGAACCGCGTCATCCGGGCCCAACAGAACCTGAGTGTCAGAGTGATGGGTGGTTAACACAAGCTGAAGAGATTTCAGATACAAATAATAATAATAATAATTTCAATTCATATACAAATGTTCAAATACGTCAGTAACAGTAACCCCACTGGTGAATTTAAAAACAGAGGTTGCTAACAAGTGTCTAAATGAGACGACTAAACGTCATCACGCCCAACATTAGCCTCCTTTAGCTTAGCGGTGGTGACGTGAAGTCATGTGACCGTGCTGTAGTTCCTTTATAGCCCAACATTAGCCTCCTTTAGCTTAGCGGTGGTGACGTGAAGTGATGTGACCGTGCTGTAGTTCCTTTATAGCCCAACATTAGCCTCCTTTAGCTTAGCGGTGGTGACGTGAAGTCATGTGACCGTGCTGTAGTTCCTTTATAGCCCAACATTAGCCTCCTTTAGCTTAGCGGTGGTGACGTGAAGTCATGTGACCGTGCTGTAGTTCCTTTATAGCCCAACATTAGCCGCCTTTAGCTTAGCGGTGGTGACGTGAAGTCATGTGACCGTGCTGTAGTTCCCTTATAGCCCAACATTAGCCTCCTTTAGCTTAGCGGTGGTGACGTGAAGTCATGTGACCGTGCTGTAGTTCCTTTATAGCCCAACATTAGCCTCCTTTAGCTTAGCGGTGGTGACGTGAAGTCATGTGACCGTGCTGTAGTTCCTTTATAGCCCAACATTAGCCTCCTTTAGCTTAGCGGTGGTGACGTGAAGCCATGTGACCGTGCTGTAGCTCCTTTATCGCCTAACGTTAGCTTTTTACTTCAGAAATCATTAAGTGGTGTTAATATGTGGAGATTATCCTGCTGAACTAAACGTGTAAGAACCATAAACATTTGTTTGACACAGGGAGCTGCTGCCTTCAGGGTTCAAGATATCCTTGCATTACTCTTTGGGAGAAACCCTCTCAAGTAGAGACTAAATACCTCAAAGAGTCCAGCGTTAGCATCAAAGCAGCTAGCATACAGGATGCAGTCCTCCCTCTCGTGGAACTCAGCTAGCTTCTGCTCCAGATTCTTGTGTAGATCCTATAAAAAAGAGCAAAGTTAATACCCTTCATTAGATTTAGCTGCAATAAAGCTTTGTATATGCTGTTGTCCATACTTATTAGCAGCCATCATACCTGTGTGCCGCAGATGAACCTGACAGAGCTCAGTCCAGCTCCGTGAGTATTCAGAGCATCGATCCCAGCCTGAACGACCTCGGGGTGACTGGACAGCCCCAGGTAGTTGTTGGCACAGAAATTCAATATGGCTGGAAGAGAAAGAAAGAGGTGAACATTAAGGGAGAAAAGGACATTTAAATCTGTACAACAATTACCACTATAAGCAACTTAAACCCTGCGTTATAAGTTGTGTTTTTTTTCTTGGGCGCCAACAGAGCTAAAAAAGCTAACACGTCAGAACAAAGGGTGAAAGAATAACAATGCATCCATCCAGAGGGTTTTTACCTCAGTTTCACGCATGAGGGGCCACGACCTCGAGTCAAAGGGCCATTCAAATGAGTCAAATGTTGGAAAAGGTACAAACTAAAGTGTGAACAAAGGCGATACGAAACACAAAACAGAGCCTAGCTGCAGTGGACGTAGCTTTCCGATTCATATGATGTTTCATTTTGTGATAAAAGTTTAAATTGATTATCGTTCATGTTTCAAGCCATTTAAAAGACAATTCTGGCTTGCGTGTCCTCGGGTGACCTTACAGTACTTCAGTTACTGTAACTAGTTTGAGTCAACACCAAGAAAACATAGAGGAAGAAACGCTGCAAGGGCCACGACCTTCAGCTACTAAGTCAACATAAGTCAAGTTCAACACCTCGATAACAAAGTGGGAGGAACAGAAACACTGGAAAACAACGACTAGTATCTACGGCAAACCGCTTCAGATGTTTTTCCATATCCATGAATTCAGACGGCTCTTTCTCTGCACTAGTTTGGCATCTTTCTTCTACTCGTCAGCCTTTTTGTCAGACTAGTTAACAAGTTATGGCAAAATTAGCCCAACTAGTGCAACAAAGGGACATTTTGACCCATACTAGTTAACTAGAAAAACAAACAAACATCACTAGTTACCTTGGGTGTATTTAGACTTCACGAGTACATGAAGCATTTCATGTATCTAGTATTTAGGGAATCACCAGGTGAAACAGTACATATTTAACACGCCTCACGAGATAACTTACTAGTCGAAGACAAAATACTCACTAGTTAACAAGTAGTGGTGTCTTTGGAGTTTAATAGTTGACTTTGAATAATTGTAATCACTTTTTTAAACAAGTTAAGGCAAACATGTTTAAGCCAACTAGTTAACTATTGAGGCTCAGGCGCTGGCTTATCTTTGAGCATACCTGATCCCCCTGATGGGCCCGGCCGAACTGAGCATCAAAATAAATCCCCAAATATTTAAAACGTGAAACCTGCTCAACTCCCTCCCTGTTGATAAGGACGGGCTGTGATCACCTGCTGACTTGGGATGAAAATACCAACCAATCAGGACTCAGGAATCTACTCTATCCCACATGCTTGATTTACGTTACGCACACTAATAAACAACCCTGAGGATGCTTACCTGGTAACTAGTAAGGTCAATAGACTTCCAACTTCAATTTCCATTAGTTACACTAGTTAGATAGAACTTTATTTGTCATTATACAAGTACAACGAAATTACAACAGACTCAAGGTGCCAACACGCAACAACAAGGCAATATAAAAACAACAAGACACTATAAAAACAATAAATGGGACTTAAAAAAAGGGAATATGTACATAAATAAATAATAATAGATAAATTAAAATTGCACGATTCCCCTCGTATTACACGGAAGGTTTATATAAATTTGAATATTAGCAGCATTTAGTGCACATATGGCCCTGGGAAAGAAACTGAATTTGAGTCTGTTTGTCCGGGAAGACATGGTTGGCCTCATATTGAACTTACTTTCTCTCACACACATTTGTGCTATCCTTTATACAGAGTCTATTGTTGCTAACTAGTCAATGCAAACATGCTGACTAGTTAGGGTCTGTTTTGAAGTATTAGTTAACTAGTGGGGCTCTCTTTGTTATTCTAGTTACCTAGTATGATCCAAAATACTTATTTACTTGAACGATTTAGGGGGTATGCTCAAACAACCAAACATGTTGACTCGTGGATGTTGTCACTAGCTGCATTAACATGTCTATGTCTAGATATACCAAATGGTGCGTTCAAGGACAATCAGATTGCCTTGCAACAAAGTAATGCAGAACATGAAGAGCCCACTCACTGCTGCGGCTGCCCTCCACGTTGATCTGCGGTCCCTGCTTTGAGGTGATAATTCTCTCCGCTTTCCACGTCCCTGCGGCTCGGATCCCCTCCAGCTCGCTCTCCAGCACGGCTCTGACTTCGGAAACAGCGGCGTAGCTCCGGTGGAGAACCGGGGCGGCGGGCCGTAGGGCGACCCGGGCCGGAAGCACCAAACCCCGGGCAACTTTACCGAGAGACATAACGGAGGATCGGTGTGTGCCAGGTGTCAGAAGAGAAACGTGCAGGAAGGCAGCAGAACGTAAAGATAGAAAGAGGGGGCGGGGCTACGCCACGTAACAGAGGGAGGTGTAGGTGCGGCGGACCAATCAGAGAACAGGACACTTGCGAGGTGGCTTGTTTTGACCAATCAGATTTTAGATAGTGTTTACTAGCGTTATACAGACATGGTTCTGATCCACGATACTGAGATGTGTTGCCTAATCTATATTGATTCAATGTTTGGCTGTTTATTTGTATTCATTTACACAGCTTTACCTCTAAGTAATTGTACAAAATGTACAGAATTACAACTAAAAACGCATTTCTTATTTCGGTTTCATACAAATACTACCACGGCACTGACCCTGACCCTGTTACCCTTAACCATTCATTTATAGTTTTTAAATTCTACTGCATTGTTATATATATTATTGATATATACATACACATACGAGGAATGTATTTGCTTTGTTGGATGGCGGTGCATTCATAAACACAGTAAGAGAAATACATTTTTTTTTTGTTGGAAAACTGTCATACTAATTCAAATATAAAAATGTATGTTTACAAGAAATATAAATATACATGAAATATTCATCATACATTTTTATATTGAATTAATATGGTAAATGGACTGTACGCGTTATCAGGTATGTTACCCCTATCTATGTGTATATAGACTTCTTGCACTATCTTTGTATTTGTATTTTTAAACATAAAAATATTTGGCTCCATACCTGCAAAGCTATAAATAGGATTATACAGTTAATGCACATGAATTCATTGATGTTAGAATAAAACCAGCCAGTCTTCCAGTTAATATTTCAGTTTAATATATGACAGCAGTGCCAGGACTTCCTGTTGAACTTCAAGTAAGACATATTCACAGGGAATGCTGGATGTAAAAAAAAAACATCATTCTCTAACATCCTCCATCAAACTCTTTCCTTAAGTAAAATATCACATCTGCTCCGACATACAAGCTAACAGTTTGCTACTTGGACAGGGGCGTTTTCTGCAACCAATCACCATGACATATACATATATATATATTTAACAGCAATATAATACATCATCTATGTTGCAAAAGTCTGTGACAATATTATCTCTTGTTTTTTAAACAGCAGGTATGTAACCATATAAAATGTGCAAATGTTTGCATCCCACACATGGACAAACCCTCATTACGACGTCAAGTAAAACCTCCGCCCTTCATCAAATAACGTTACCTTTATTGGTTAAAAAAACATGTTCGCTCCACCGTACAGAGCAGTATTATACACAGCCGTGCGTCCTTCAGGAAGGGGTTGTAATGCCCATTCCTCTCCCAGCAGCTGGAGCTTCACGAGTGTTATCAGTTTCTCTGAAGTGAAGTTAAGACTCGGAGGTGTTGTTATCCTGAGAGGAAGCTCGCACCGACGGCAGACGCTCAGCCGCTTCTGCTCGTCCCGCCAGAAACTTATCGAATTCTGCGGAGAGAGAGAAGCAGGTGAGATCAGAAATCAGAAACGCTTTTTGCTTTTTTTCTATGTTTCCTTTTCAACTCTCGTTGATTGTGAAGCACCTCGAGATGTTTTTAAAGTGTGCTATACAAATTAAATGTATGCATGTGTATATTCTGCCTACAGCGGGGGTTAATAACTGTTAGAGTCAGGGCACGGTGCAGATACAAAGGTAAAATAAACGAGTAGGTGGGAAGTTCATAATGCTTTCTGTTCCATATTGTTGTCATATTTATTTTACATTTTCCTCATTTTACCTTCGTTTCTTGTGTGGTTTTTGTTTGTAAAGTGACTTGAAATACCTAGAAAAGCGCTATATAGATTAAATGTATTATTATTATTATTATTATAAGACTAATGAAGCTCAGCGCAAGTTCTTTCAGGAAGACTGGTTCCCACGCTCTCATTCACAATTCTCTCTCTCTCACTCGCCCTTCCTTCAATAAGCAAGGGCGCGTCATACCCCAGCTAAACCAATCAGTGCCGTCTCATCCCCCACAAGCCAATCACAGCACACCCGGCAAACGTTTAAATCTGATCCTTTTCTCCCTCGCCAGCATCGTTCAGAGAATTGATGCAACCCACCTCCACCTCCACCTTCACCTCATCCTCCTCCTCTACCTCCTTCACCTCCACCACCTCCACCTTCACCTTCACCACCTTCACCACCTCCTTCACCTCCTCCTCCACCTCCTTCACCTCCTCCACCACCTCCTTCACCTCCTCCACCACCTCCTTCACCACCTCCTTCACCTCCTCCACCTTCACCTCCTCCACCGGGGGGTTCTCTTTTCCTAGTGGGCTTCTCCCCCCCCCTAAATCCATCACAGTATGATGGGGTCTAATCTCCAAAATGTATATTACCCCTCGGGCAATAAATATGCTATCAAACTCACGGAATAAGTCTCTCCTGATTGAAACATATTAAATTAAGAGGCAAGCACAAGTTCTTAAAGAAAATCAAATAAGTAAGAACCCATGGTGAATTAAAAGAGAATCAGTAAATAAGTGTATATAAAAAACTAGTGAAGTAGCAGCTAGTAATGACTATTATATTGATATTGATGAGATGGGATAACATTTCAGGAGAAATCACATATGCTGAATTTAAAAATAGGATAATAAAATAGTAAAGTTTAAACCTAAATAATGCGTAATGATGTCAACATAAATGGAGGAGAATAATGTAATTTGAAAGGGTCACTGCAAACGTTTGGTCATGACTGATTTAGAGCAGTAAGCTGATATTTTAATAATACAAGATAATAATATGAATACATTTTATGTATCAAGTACTTTTACAGGAGCTCAAAGATGCTTTACATAGTTATAAAAAAACCTTAGGATCAAACTAATCCTAAACTGATTAGTAACCAAGTCAGTGTTGTCATATTCAGGGTGTACGCAGGAATCCTGAAGTCAAATGTAAAACCTTTAAAGAACCTTTCCACACATTTTAAGACCTCATCGCCACTTGGAGTTTTAACCGGTTACCTTGGCGACACACTTTACCTCACATTGACTATATACAGTATCGATTGTCCTTCCTCCTTATCTTCCAACCATTTGGACGCAGACTTGCATTTCCCCATAACGATGTTGCTTAGCAACCGGTGTAAACAGACCTTTGCGCGCTATCAAGCGGTGAGCGCGCGATGTCCTGTTCAGATGACGTCAAACCCAACGGGATGCCATCAATAAACTCCACAGAATCTCACTACACACCTACGCCATGATTACATTCAGGCAGACTGATACAACCTCTCTGGACAAGTTATACACTTATTGGAAACAAGCTACAAAATGTAATACCTTGGGAAATAATACTTTTGAATAGCCTTAATTTTTGCTAAATTGATTTATCAACTTTTAATACTTTTTAGCAGCAGTCTTTATAAAGTAGATGTTAAAAATGTTTCTGGAGAGGGAGTATGAAGCACCCATAGGTGGCACCACATGTCCATTTAAGTCCCTAGTGCCACCTATGGGTCCAATGTGTCTTCTTTAAAGCTTCTATTGAGCTTTTCTAATGATAAATGTCTAAAAATGTGTCTATCGTCAAATAAAAACCATAGAGTGAAGTGCCTCACCTTCACTGGTCACTCCGTCTGAATCCTCGTAGTCATCGTACTGCGTCACAAACAGAAAACACATATGTTGCTTTTAATACACACACACAACTTGTGAAGTAACAGTAAGATAATTGAGATAATCAGAACACATGAGGCAGTACGGAGACATATCAGTCCATTTGAATTAAGTGTTGGATTATCTGCATGGGGAGGTGATTGTTATGGGATACAAGGAGGTCATACTTGACTCCAATCATCTATTTGTGATTAAAAACAAACATTATTGGACCTATAATATTCCCTGGCTTTTTCAATACTAACACCCATGGTTAGAATCTGGAGTCTGATATAGAGAATCCATTAGGAGTAATATATAGATACATAAATAATAAATAAGAGTATATTTGTGTACTGATGCAACACCATGTGCATGCATGTGTTCCCATGGTTACAATACGTGTTAAATAGAAACACACGTAAGAAATAAATTAACACCTACGCGTTTCTTCAGCAGGATAATCTCCACACATTTACACCGCTGTTATAATTGTTGAAAGGTAAAGGCAACCTCCAGAAGTAAAGAGCTAACGTGGCTAATTCACTTCTCCTTTTGGTGAGATAACATCGTCCTTGCCTTCCTTCCCTGCCGGTTATCTTGTTATGTCTGTTTTAGGAAATATATTATACAATCTATCTGAAAGAAAAGTGTTGAAATGAACAGGAACGCTCTGTATGGGAATCTAGAATTAAACAGTAAAACCAACTAACAGTTGTAGATTTTGTAGATTTACCTCATCCTCCAAATCTAGCCATTTCTCAATATCATCCATCACGGTGTTCTGGTTGATGGGTATCTGAGAAAGAGAGCAGAGCGTTAGGGAGGTCAGAGCAGAAACATATGAACGACTGCTTTAACTTAATGAAAAATAATACAAAACAAGCAAAAATCAAACTTAACAACAAAGGAATAACCACATGTTGGGAAGCAAAGCACAGGTATGATGTAGCCCGTCAGGCAACCCTGACACTGTCATGCTGAGTGTTGGGCGTCGGCTCTGAGAACATGCAGACCATTGGGTTCATCTCAATAGAGCGGTGCAGGGATGACGTGTTTTTGTAATCCGACCCAGATTTTAGCATCACAAGGGCTTTTGTTTCGTTTAGATTTTTGGAACAATGCAGAAAATAATCTCTGTTACAACTAGAACACACGACATGACTTCACGTCACCACCGCTAAGCTAAAGGAGGCTAATGTTGGGCTGTAAAGGAACTACAGCACGGTCACATGACTTCACGTCACCACCGCTAAGCTAAAGGAGGCTAATGTTGGGCTGTAAAGGAACTACAGCACGGTCACATGACTTCACGTCACCACCGCTAAGCTAAAGGAGGCTAATGTTGGGCTATGAAGGAACTACAGCACGGTCACATGACTTCACGACACCACCGCTAAGCTAAAGGAGGCTAATGTTGGGCTATGAAGGAACTACAGCACGGTCACATGACTTCACGACACCACCGCTAAGCTAAAGGTGGCTAATGTTGGGCTATAAAGGAACTACAGCACGGTCACATGACTTCACAACACCACCGCTAAGCTAAAGGCGGCTAATGTTCGGCTAAATAATGAAGTTAGAACATGTCTTAAAAACTGAGGTAACTTAGAAGAGACTAAAAGAGACTAATAAATGTCTTCATGATGAACATAAGCCACTATTAGCTTAGCTAACGTTGGGCTATAACTTACATTCAACAAAACCAATGAAGTAAGCCCTGATGCTATAATGCCAACTCATTCTCCGGTTTTTGGACTCATTCCTGCACCACTCTACCACAACCACCAAACACAAAATAAAATGACCCAAATAAAAGCAATCCAGACCACAGCAAAAGTAAATTAAAACCTCACGACCAAACCGAGACACAGAGGAAGGGGTGGAAAGGTGAATCAATGGCACATTTTGAAACACAGACGCACCATTCCCCTTTTAATCATCCAATCTAACTTTGGAGAGGAGCTGCTGGAGGCCGGGCTGTCCTCCTTCACGATCAGACATAGAGTTCATTTAGGAGGAAAGAAGTTACTGACAGAGCCACACACACATGGACCCAACCCAGGAGCCGTTTATATGCATCAGGCATTTGATTTATCCACAGGTTTACTTACACAATTCCCGCAAAAAAATCATGTTCTTCGAATATTTTGACACGCTTTCTTCCTTATTTTGTGTTTTACGTAATTCCTTAAAGTCAGATTTTGCACAATCATTCCTAGGAACAACTTTAAAAGAAACAAAGTGTACTATGGCTTAGTTTAAATGCCATTTTATAATATGTTTCTTATTGCTTTTAATGTCTTTCATTTTTGTAAAGCACTTTGAATTGCCTTACTTTCATTTATCCAGGAGAACAAAGCAGTTTCTTCCTGTTCACACTGGCTGACTAGCAGCTGCTGGAGATCATAGATCCAACCCGCAATTTGTTTGCCAATTTGCACAGGATTTGTATAATACCACAACAACACTTTCCTTGCCACTGTTGTTAGGCTGCCATATATTTTAGATCGGCATCTTAATCTTTAAACAGAGATTCCTCCAGTTTATTGTTTCTGTTATTTCTTAACTCTTAAAGGTGGGGTAGGTAAGTTTCAGAAACCGGCTCGAGTGCGCTAGAATTTGAAAGTACACAGCCAAAAAGAATCCGCCCCTTCCTTCAGACTTCCTTACAGAGCACCTCCTCCAACACACATGAACGTGCAATGCACGCCCAATTACGGCACGCCCAATTACGGCACGCCCAATGCGGGCACGAGATACATTTGTGCGTGCACGAGGTGGAAGGCTGACAGACAGGGCGGCTTTTTACAGTATTACGGCTTCCACAGATGCATTTTTTTTATGTATTTATTGTCAAAGCACTTCAGATATTCATTGCTATCGGGATGTTAAGAGCATTCCATGGAATATAACAAAAAGTGTATCTTGAGCCGGTTTCTCAAACTTAAGTTTGAGAAACCAGCTCGAGTGCGCTAGAATTAGAAAATACACAACCGGAAAAAATCTGCCACTTCCTCACAGAGCCCCTCCTCCAACACACACATGACCAATGAGATAAGTTTGTGCCCCGATGGAAGGCTGACAGGCAGGTAGGCCTGCCAACATTAATTACACTAGCAGAGTCTTTTTTTATTTGAACTGAATTGTCATACTATATCTTAGATATTTTATTTAAGCGTATTTGAAGTGTACTAAGTATTATGTTCGTAACCTGAATTTAAATCAGGTTTTATAATTATTTGAGTGACCGAGACCATGTAAGCGTATTTCAAGTGCACTCTGTATTCATTTATTGAGCTGTACTTAAATCAGGTTTTAAAATGGTTTGACTGATAGAGATCATGCAATGTTATTATTTGTTTATTGATTGTTATGAACCTGCCTGAGGACCACAGATGGAAATGAGCTATTAGCTATAATCTGGCATATCTCTTCTCTTTGCTGAGATTAATGTTTTGGATGCATGGTCTTTCTATAAATAAATACAAAAAAAATCCAGTTACTTTAGCCGGGCCGGCTCAGATGGTTGGTCGTGCTTTGTACAGTACCACGGCTTCCACAGATGAATTTATTGTCAAAGCATTTAAGATATTCATTGCTATCGGGATGTTAAGAGCATTCCATGGAATATAGCAACAAGTGTTTCTGAAGTGAATTACCTACCCCACCTTTAAGTTGCATCAAATTCTCTTCTGTAAACTCAACTGCTGCCATGACACAATTACAGTAGTTAGCTTTTCTTCCTCAGTCCAATTCGGCCTCTTTTTCTGCATGTTTCTCACATTACCAAATAGAGACTTCCATTAAACGCTACAGAAAGTCAAAGTACCATCACTTTGGCAACCGTGAATAATATGTACTGCTGTTAACAGCGTTTTCTTGTTGCCTTGGGAATCAGATTGAGATACTTTTAGCAACCGTCTAATTTGATTTCCTTAACCATGAACAAGTAAATGACTAAAGGGAAATCCTTATCAGAAAACCTTTTTGTTCAACCAGCCTTAGGTGAAACTGTACTGTAACTAAAACTCCCTAGTTATGTTAAAACTCAAACATTAATCATATTGTTATCATTACTATCTTCAAACATACTATTGTAATATACACATCTTTACGTGTTATCGTAAAATCTAATTTTTTTTCTCTCTCTCTCTCTCTCTCTCTCTCTCTCTCTCTCTCTCTCTCTCTCTCTCTCTCTCTCTCTCTCTCTCTATCTCTCTCTCTCTCTCTCTCTAAATAAAGTATTCTGGTTTTGATTCATAACAAAAATACAGCTAAAAAAGTGTACAATCACATGAATATATTGCTATCTTTTTACTTTCTTGCACATAAAAGCCCGCAATTTGATCAAAGTTAAACAAATCATCAATTTCCACACTGGATTTCTCTAGTGCTCCCACAGATCCCTTCACATGCAGAGGATAATTCTTGTGACTAAACCTGTTAAAGTGTGAAAGGTGAAACTAAGAGTCTCTTCTTACCGCTGCAGCGTTGTTTATCCTGCCGTCCACTGCACTCTGATCACTGAAACAGGAGATTTGTACACCAAGTAGACTAATGAGAAACACTGGATCCAACAAGGAATTAGAGGGAATGAGCTGGAATCAAATAAATTAAAATGACAACAACTTTGTTCATCCCATTCTTGAGAATTTGCACAAGAACGAGATGCATGATTGTAAACATCGTGATAGTAAACATTAGGAGAATTTGATTTGTTATTAAGAAACCGTCCCTTTAGTTCAGTGATTCCCAACTGATGCATCCCCAGTTGAACTTTAATCAACACCACGATAAACCACGAGGGTTTTATGTTATTCAAAAGCTACGAATCTTAAAAATATGATGTTTTTAAATGACTTTTTTCCTATTAAAAACGAGTTAAGTTTGCATTCTTACAGATAACAAACCACTGGGAGGGACAAAGCTCAAAGTACAAACCATTCATTAGAACGTTTATCTAGTATTTATATATATTAATTACATTTAGCTAATTTGTCAAAATGTATGTTTAGCTTCCAATTTAAACACTTTAATCCATTACTTTTAGCTAGTTATTTAAACTGTTTTTAATTACTTTTTGCTTGCTAATTTAACAGTCTTTTTCCTTATTTTTTAGCCAGTTAATTAAACTGTAAATGCATTACTTAAAGCTAGCTACTTTGACCTTTTACCCCTTACTTATAGCTAGCAATTTTTTCTTGACTACCTGCTAGGAAACTAGTTTACATGTTCTTTTCAAATAACCTAGGAATCACTGTATAAATAAACCCCCAAAGTAAAATCCTTGCAACTTGTATTAACTCTTGAAACAGTGTTTGTGTACCTCGGTCTTTGTTGAGTTGAGGCATTTATTCTCGGAGATAATGCGTCATCTGATTCACTTGTACCTGCAAAGAAGAACAGCAATAAGTAACCATAGCGAAGAAGAAGAAGAAGAAGAAGAAGAAGAAGAAGAAGAAGAAGAAGAAGAAGAAGAAGAAGAAGAAGAAGAAGAAGAAGAAGAAGAAGAAGAAGAAGAAGAAGAAGAAGAAGAAGAAGAAGAAGAAATACATACTCTAAACATGTGTGTATCAATACAGGAATACTTACTGAGTCTCGCCATCTGACTGGACACACTGTCGGCTTTTGAGAGGCTGAACGAGCTGTCGTTTGTAACGGATGCAACACCGGACTCAGGCGTCAAATCGAAGTCTGATGTGAGGTTGACGTATGTGTGACTCTGAGGGACAAAACGTGAAAGGCCATGATGCAAATGTGTTGAGCTGTTGAGTACAAATAACATCCAACTCAAATATTACTGCCATGTTCTTTACCTTCTCTGCTGTGTTGTGTCCATTTGGTATTCGTCTCTCAAACCTGTAAACACCAGAAAGAAATTATTCCACGACATTTTGAAAAAACAAAATTGTACTTTTTACTTCATTACTTTTAACTGAACAGATTCAGCTAACACAGAAATATGAACCATAAACAAATAGACATATAATTGTATGTTAAATAATTAAAATAAAATAAGCTTCATATTTACCGGCTGTAATGAACATGTTAATGCATTATTAATCATAATCCAGTCATTTAATACATATGATTTGGAAATGGGCTATTACGCTTAAAAAGTACTTTTATTTTTGGTGCTTTAAGTAGATTTAGTTCCCAATGCTTTTTACTTATACTTAAGTAAGATTTTGAATGACTTTTACTTGTAACAGAGTATTTTTAATTTAGTACTGCAACTTTAACTTGAGTAAAAAACCTTAATCCACTGCTGCAAATGGCAAAATACAACCAGTATTAAAAGGTCCCCTATTATACTGTCTTTCATCAATATATTATATGTCTCAGATATATTTAAGCAATATCTCACGACAGGCCGTGGTATATGCTCATTATATCACAGCTAAGGGGCGTGATTCGGCCCGACCTCGGAGGTCGAAGTTAATCTGAAATGTTTCCATTTTATGCTTTGTAAGTTTGTTTCGTAACGGAAGAAATGTAAATATATTTATAAAACTGACAAGTCAAATCAAGCAATCTGATTGGTCGATAGTGTTTTGCGGACCTCTTTGATTACAGATTTGAAAACATCGTTGCTTGCTTTAAAAGTAGCACAATTCATTATGTCAAACCTTGGAAAGTATCTAGATATCCCTGCCCTGATGCCAAAGGAACTGTTTGATGTCTATGTCTGGACCGCTGCGTAAAAAGGAGGGTTTCTGCCCCGTTAGTTCTCCGCTGCTTTCTTGTTCCAGTTTGAAAAGCAAACTGCAAGCAACGGTATACTGTTTTTCTCAGGCGCGGAGGGATACTGATTTGTTGTGAAAAGTAACTTACAATTCTACCCGTGGTATACGCTCAGTATATCACGGCTAAGAACCAATCAGATTGCTTGATTTGACTTGTCCGTTTTATAATCATATATATATATATATTTGGCTCCAAACACCAAACAGATAATTGTAGCATCCCATAATCCCCTCTGTTTCAGCCCTGTTTCAAAAGAGCTTTTACTTTAGATGAAAATAAGGTATTGAACCTCTGGTAGCGGGTGAAGGCGGTGTTCATCTCGTCGTTGGCTGCCAGCAGTTCTTCGATCAGCTTTTCCTCGCTGAGCCGCGGCACCACCTTCACAATCCTGTCCTGCATTTCCTTACACACTGAATATAACTGCTAATGACACAACCAGACAAACAATGTGTGGGCGGGGGTTTGAGGGGCCGATGGTTCACAAAATGCATAAAGTACGAGATCAGTTAAGGGTAAGGCACTCTCTGTCGCTCAACATCACTGGAAGGAAATTAGTATCTGGCATAACATACTTCACATTGATAAATATAAAAAAGTTGTTGCAAGCATACAGATAACATCCCACAAGAAGTAGCAGAAGCTCAACGTTTAAACTATTTATCCTTTGCTTTTATCTACTATTCAAATATGCCTTTCATTCAAGATATTCATTAACACCTTTACTTGCTTGTTCTAATAATGTATGCCTTACTTTTAACTATGAAAGTATTTGCTCATTACTTTTAGCCAACTTGTCAAAAAGGTATTTCTTCGGTACAATATCTCACATCAATTTCCACACCATTAATCCATTATTTTTAGCTAGCTATTATATCATCTGTTAATATTACATTAGCTTAGCATTTCCACTGTTAAATCATAACCTCTAGCTACCTATTTTAACAGTTTTTTCATTACTTTAAGCTAACTATTTTAACTATAGGCTACATTCGTAACTTTTAGCTAACTATGACAACTGTTTAATCATTAGCCTACTTAGCTGTTTATTCCTTAGCCATTAGCTAACTATGTCAACTGTTTGTGTGTATTCCTTAGCTTACTTAGCTAACTATTTCAACTGTGTATTCATTAGCCTGCTTAGCTAAATAGTTGAACTGTTAATTCATTAGCCTGCTTAGCTAACAATATCAACTGGTTATTCATTAGCCTACTTAGCTAACTATGTCAACTGTTTATTCCTTAGCCTACTTAGCTAAATATTTCAAATGTTTATTCATGAACCTTCATAGCTAACTTATTACAACTGTTTATTCATTAGCCTACTTAGCTAAAGATTTCAAATGTTTATTCATGAGCCTTCATAGCTAACTTATTCAACCGTTTATTCATTAGCCTACTTAGCTAACTTATTCAACCGTTTATTCATTAGCCTACTTAGCTAACTTATTCAACCGTTTATTCATTAGCCTACTTAGCTAACTATTTCAACAGATAACTCAATACTTTGAGCTATCTCTTTCAACTGCATATTAGCATACCTTTACCTAATTGAGCTGTTCAATCATTATTTTTAATTAACTATTGTAGGTGTGAAGTCATGTAGCTCAACATGACTAACAGGAATGTGTTGCATACTTCACATGAATAGTCCTTTCTTGGTCATGTTGTTTTACCTCCAGGAGCTCCATGTCTGTTTGCTTCACAGTGACAGGATCCATCTGACTCATCATGTCTGACATCGTGATCAGGTTGGTGCGCACCACTCCCAGCTCTACCTTCAGCTGCTGTATCTGCACAATCAATAACAAGTATTTCCTTTTAAGAGCAAGTATTGATATTTTAAAGTGTCTGACAGGAAATGTGAATAGGGCTCCACAATTGGGAAAAGTATGATTATTTAAAATCATATTTCGATTACAATATATGCACGTTTGATCAGTTTTGCATAATTATTCTTACTATGCTTAAAATATATATAGAAATTATCATAGTGGATTCTTTTAAGAGGATCTATACCACAGAAGGAGATCTCTGCAGCTCAAAATAGTATTTTATAGTATATAGCATAATATTTAGCATTCAATAAATATTGTGCTTCCTTTGTTTTGAATAATGCACAAGTCCATACTGTGATAACATTTTGATTAATTGTGCAGCCGTAGTCATGCAACCACATTTAACCAAACATGGCAAAAAGATAGGAAAACAGAATTCAGTTTAAAAGCTAAAAGCAGTGTTTCTGATGCAGGGGGAGCGTCACCTGGCTCGGAGTCAGAGCATTGTTGCCCTCGAGGGCCAGCTTTAGCTCGGAGCACTGAGGAGAGATGAGCGGCGGTTTGGAAGAGAGGAGCGAAGGGACAGCAGCACCGTTCACAGGAGCAGTCTAAAGCACGGAAACACAAAGAAACCCCAAGGACAAATCACCAAAGAGGACAGAAAGCAACCCAAATATCAGCACCAGACATACCTGAACCTTATTCTAGGGCTTGGATGGTCATGTTCACACTAACTAACTGATTTTGACTTGAATTTCTTATGTTTACTGTTGGGAAAATTCTGAATGTACCCTTCCAAGCATATGATAGCTATGTGATTAACATGATGATTCAGCCTCTATGGAGATAGACATCAAGCATGCTCATTTCTGACGTGGAGCTAATCTGAAGTAAACATTGAATACTGCTTTCTACTCCTCCATCTTGTGACATCTACTTGAGAAGGATTTCAAGATGGCGCCTGTGTCGGCAAGCCGCTCCCTCAGCTCTCTGTCTTTAGCTCGACTGTAGGCTATTTTTATTTTGTGTACAGCACTTTGGCTCGAACAAAAATCGTTTATAAATGTGCTATATAAATAAAACTTGATTTGATTTGACTGTGTAACTCCCTCTCTTGGATATCAGCATGTGAAGGACACTATTCAGGAACTAGTTGATGCTCTGTATGTGATGACTCCTTCCATTCTGGAGAGGATCACAGACACATGGATCCTGAGGTTCAAGCTCAAGCCGGGGACGAGTGAGATTTTACATACATATTTTTACTCGATTTTATCTTTTTATTCCATTTCAGTTGTTGGAGCAATTGTCATTAAACCCAATTTATTCCTGCGATAAATAAAGTAGTCTGATTCTTAAATAATACACACAATTTGATCAAAGTTTGTTGGGCCAAATTAGCAATTTCCCCACCGGATTGTTCTCGTGCTCCCAAAGATCCCCCACGTGCACAGCAAGCCAAATATCAGCCAGCCATTTTTTTTAGGGCTTGGATGGTCATGGTTCACACTTGGTGACGTGCAGTTGCTCGAGATTATGGATTACATCTGCAGTTTATTTGGCTAATTTTCACAGGATTTGTAGCACCCACAACAACACATTTTTGCTGCTGTTGAGTTGATTTTTCCTTTATTTCTTGCCACATAAGTTCTGTCAGTGCTAGTAACATTTGGAACAAATTAAAATAAAGTTTACTCTCCACATGTTTATCAAGTTGTGTGAGCTTTTCTTCCTCTAAGTTTTTAACTTTAGAAAATAGTATTTTCTCTTTAACACAAAAACATTGTCTTTAGAATATATTGATGATATTGGATGTAACTGTCTCAAATTAAATAGCCTTTAATCAAATCCTTCGCCAAAGCGTCTCTGAGCTAGAGACCACAGGTAATTCAGTATTGTAACTTTAGCTCACTGACAGCACTACTTTGCCTCAAACTTTCTCCTCCATCCTATACATCTAAATAATTGCACAATACCATGAAGATCTCTATTGTGACCATGTTACTCAACTTTTACTCAACGTTGGTAACGATGCGATGAGTGCAGTATGATATAGTATTTCATAGATTTGCAAAAGCTACAAAAAAAGGGTCCAAATTGTCCCTTGACAGGCACAGTCTGCCAAACAAAGGCACTGAAACTAAAATACCCGAAAGAAAAACGCCCGAAGATTACAGGCAGCGACCCAGATACCAGCACCAGACATGCATGTACCTTTTTGTAGGGCTTTCGAACACCAAAACATTGTCTTGGGTCTTTAGAATTTATTGATAATGTAATTTTGCTTGTTTTTTTTAACCCAATGCATCAGTTTGAGATGTTGCATGTGTCTTAACTAAAATGTCTTAATCAAATCCTTCACCAAAGGGTAATTCTGTATTGTAGCTTAAGATTGTAACTTGTGATCCCAATGGTCCTTTCACAGGAAAAGTCGAAGGCACTGAAACAAAAAGACCCGAAAGAAAAACGACCGAAGATGACAGGCAGCGACCCAGATACCAGCGCCAGGCATGCTTGTACCTTGTTGGGCGCTTGTTCAGGCGAGTACCCGTCCAGCTCCGTCATGGGGAACTCCAGCCCCTTCCTGCGCAGGTCCTCGTACACCGACACCACGCCCGTCAGGTCTGGAGAGCTGCGGAACGCATCCGCCCACGCCTGGAGGAGGAAACCACAGATATGATCAGAGAATAGAGAAACGTGACCACACCAAGACTCATTACAATACAACAACCCTGATGTGTTTTCACAGGCTGCCGCAGGGTTGCCAAACACGTTAGGTGGCATTTCTTTTTACATGTACGATGCTGAGCTATCTGCAACCTGTGTTGTTTTAAAGCTGGGTGGAGTTAGCAAGCCAACACTAGCCAACTAGCCAACTGTCTGAAAGCTAGCACATGAGTCAAACAAAGTTATCACTCCTGTGTAGGGGTGGGCGATATGACGATATATATCGTCGTGACGATATTACGTCTCCACGATATGCTTTTTCAGAGATATCGTATCTATTGTGATAAAAAAGAAAAGAAAAAAATTGACAAAAAAATAAAGAAAAAAATAAAATAATAAACTTTTCCCTTCCGTTATGCTAAAGTATTTTATTGCACTTCAAGTCTAAAGTTTACATTTTAATTGTTTGGCACTGACTTTTCCTCATTGATGTTTTATGTTTTACCCTCCTTTTCGTTTATTGATGTTCACTGCTAGTGCTACCTCAGAAAGTTCATTTTTATACTGAGAACCTGCCTTGAAGCCATATCAAAATGTTGAATTGTTCATTCAGGATTCATTTCAGAAATAAAACCAGCTTGAAATGCTATTTTGGTCTTGTACTGTTAAGTAACTTGAAAAATAACCATAATAACCGACATGAAAAAATATCGTGATATATATCGTGATACTGCATGAAAAATATCGTGATAATATATTTTTCAATATCACCCACCCCTACTCCTGTGGGGATAGGACCATAATCTGAATACTTTATTTATCCAAGCATGTAAAATAAAAATATATAACAAATTGAATACAAGTATTATTATAAATATAAGAGTTAAAAGTAAAAAATATGCAATAAAATAAAATATTTATGTAAACATAAGGCAAGGCAAGTTTATTTATATAGCACCTTTCAACACAAGGCAATTCAAAGTGCTTTACAAAAAACGAAAGACATTAAGAAAATGGCATTAAAAAGAAAAGATAATAAAATAAACATTAAAATAAAAATAATAAAATACACAAGACATAAGAATTTAAAATAAAGATGGGCAATACAAATCTGAAATTAAATATAATAGGGAAAAATATATGTATATACAAATGTGAAGTTAAAGCAAAAATGCACAATAAACAGATAATAGAAACATATTAAATATAAGAAAAAGACAAATGTGCAAAGAAAATATAATAATATATAAACATAGAAGTAAAAATGTGCACATTGTACTACAATATATAACAATGAATATGTAAAAAATACATGTATTCGTATTAATAAAGATACGTGTAGCGCAGTATTAACACTATTTAATAATGCGTGGTGAGGGTGAGGGTGATTACAGTCGAGCAACCTGACTCATTACAAAACAATAACCCAAATTATTTTCCCATGGTGCATCAGTGTTTTCAACGTGTTGTGCAGCATTCCCTCCTACCTGCACGATGCTGAGCACGCGGTCGTGGACGACTAAAGGAGGGTTGTTCCTCGGGATGATCGCTCGCACCAACACGCCCTCCACAAAATCCCTCGTCGTCACCAGGATGTGGAACCTGTAGCCGCAGTTCTTCACACACGTCTCCAGGACCTGCCGCGCACAACAAGTTATATTTTACAACTCAAACGATACGATGATACGTTAATGGTCAGATCAAGTCTGACATGTGACTTGCATCACAGCAGCTCCATGTGTAACACCAACAGAGACAGATATCAAGACACAACACATGGAACACAAACAAACATTGATCAGTGAGAGACTCAGCTCTGAGTTCACTGATGCCCCTTTCACACCAGCGCCTTTTCAGCTCCGGCTCGGAGCTAGAGCCTGAAAAGCGCCGGGTTTTCCAGTTCACACCGGAGCTGCGCCGGCTCTTAGCTCCGGAATCCGCTTCATTTCCAGCTCCAAAAAATGGTCGGTCCAGAGGCAAGAGCTTTGGAGCTAAGAGGTGATGTCGCTTACGTCTCTCTCACGTCGAGGCGTGCAGGAAACTAAACCCACCTCCCATGGGTCGACTGTCATGCCTGCCTGCAAGCAGTAGTGCCTATAAACACACTTTATAAAGTCAGGCAACACTAACCAGGCTTCGTGTGGTTCTGTTTATTTGTGCCTTACTTTGACCATCCGTTCGCTGTTATCGATCATTGTGGAGAGAGGCAGACGTGTTGTTTTGTATTATTGCAGCTATCGGATGCAAGTAGTCAGTTTAGCTTCGGTTGCTATGCCAACATCACCCGTTTTATACCAGAGAAACTTTCATAACAGCGTTGTGATACCAAACAGTGTCAATTCAGACTGACACACATTCACTTAGGCTAAGGGAACTGGGGATATGCATCAGCTGCTTGTGTGAGTCGGACAGTGAATACTTTAGAGCGGCCGCTGCAGTGTGAGCTAACCGGGAGCTAACGGGAGAATAAACTCCTGTGGAAGAGCAGCACTGCAGCGGTCGGTAAATGCTACAGAAACACATTAATAAACAATGAACCACGGCACTCTGGAGCAAAGTATAAGGTTGGAGAAGTCGTTATTCAATTTATTCTGGCTTCGTGTGATAAAAGCAACACGATCATCGACCCGACGCAGTTGTTGTTGTTGTTGTGAGCGCCGTAATGGCTGCCGTTGGGGAGCAAATCAGCGATGTAAACGGTGACGCCATGACGCAGCAAGGGCAGCTCTGGGGCGCCAGTGGGCGGTGTGCACAGAGCGGGAGCTGAAAAGGGAAACCGGAGCTGAACCAGAAAAGCTCCCGCTCGGAGCTAGAAACTGAAAAGCGCTGGTGTGAAAGCTGCATATGAGGACTGACTGCAGCACAAAGAATGCTTCAGGCTGACTTTATTGAATTGCGGGACCTTACAGTAACTCAAGTACCATACTTAAAGGTGGGGTAGGTACGTTTCAGAAACCGGCTCAAGATACACTTTTTGTTATATTCCATGGAATGCTCTCAACATCCCGATAGCAATGAATATCTGAAGTGCTTTGACAAAAAAATCCATAAAAAAATGTCGTCTGTAGAAGCCGTGATACTGTAAAAAGTACATCCTCCCTGCCTGTCAGCCTTCCATCGGGGCACACACTGATCTCGTGCCCTCATTGGTCATGTGCGCGTTCGTGTGTGTTGGGGGAGGGGCTCTGTGAGGAAGGGGCAGATTTTCTCCAGTTGTGTATTTTCAAATTCTAGCGATCTCAAGCCGGTTTCTCAAACTTACCTACCCCACCTTTAAGGACTATATTGACATACTTGTACTTTACTTGTGTTTTTCCATTTTACGCTGCTTTACACTTTTAAACCACTACATTTCAGGGGCAAATATCCTACCTTTTCCTCCACTACATACATTAATATCTACTTTTTACTTATAAAAACATAATATGCCGATGATATAATAACAAAAGGCTCTTTCATGTATTCGTTAGAAAGAAAAGCAGCTGGCGTAATTTTCTTTAATAAAACCATAGTGTGAATATAGCCATTATACAGGCTGTATAACCTGTGCAAGTATTAAATACTAAAAACACATGCTGTAATATATATTGTATATTTCAATAGCCTGGTTTTTATTTTGTCTTGTGTTTATTTACATAATATGTTTTTCTATTTTATTTCATCTAATTATATCTTTGTATTTTCAGAACTTTGGGAAACTGTAAAAAAACGTATTCTGATTCTGATTATGCATACAGAGTACTTTTTAAATGTCAACCTTACATACATTTAGCTGTTTCATCTTTTGTACTTCTACCCGTTTGACACTATGAATGACTTGGAATAGAGTATTTTATGTATTTCGCACTCACCGTGAGCGTCAGCATGACCTCCTTGAAGTTCTTGTTTCCCATAATCCTTTTCTTTAAGGCTCTGACGGCGTCTTTAGGTCTGTCAATCAGAAACATGTTCAACAGTCAGAGGCATGAAACACACACACACACACACACACACACACACACACACACACACGACACGACACGACACGACACGACAGAGACACATACAGACGACACACACACAGATACAGGCGACACACACAGACACACACACACACACACACACACACACACACACACACACACACACACACACACACACACACACACACACACACACACACACACACACACACACACACACACACACACACACACACACACAGACACACACACACACACACACACACACACACACACACACACACACACACACACACACACACACACACACACACACACACACACACACACACACACACACACACACACACACACACACACACACACACACACACACACACACACACACACACACACACACACACACACACACACAGATGACACACACAACAGACACGCACACACTGAGATGACACACACACTGAGATTACACACACACATACAGATGACACACAGACACACACACAGACACACACACACGCACACACACACACCCTTCCTCTGCGCTGTTGATGGCATCGCAGATCTCCATGTTGAGGGTCCAGTCGTCTGACGGCAGGCTGGCGTTGGTCGCACTCTCTGTGAAAAATAGAGGAAAATACAATGTTTAAAATATTAATATACTACTGTACTAAAATGAATAGTGTAGTAATTACAGTTGAATCATAAATAAATCAAACCACTTTATTATTTACCTTTATGCTCAATGTGGCACAATATTGGTTCTAATTGGTCGTACGTTTACATATTTAGATCCCATGAAAAAAGTCCACTTTTTTATAAATAATAAAAGTAAGGAATTAGAAAAATGACACATATATTGTGTTTGATAAGTGTATGACTACTGTTTTTGTCCTTATATATAGATATATATATCTATATATATAATGAAATATGTGCAAAATACAGTGTACTAGCTATAGTTTGAGTAGAAAAACTCACATTTCATCCAAACAGTTTGACCTATTTTGTAGGTTTAATATATTTATGATACGAAACGCTTGGTAGATATTTATCACAACACAGTAATCATTTCTCCTCAGCATTACACTTGTAATTGCTACAGTAGGCCTACAGTGCGTTTTCTGATGTGTAGATATTGTGCTAGGCTATATTTATAGTGTATATTTATGTAAAGATGTACAGATTATGAGTAATAACAGGATCTCTACCATGATTAAATCTGCTCATCTATTCATTCAAACGACTAACTCTCAATTTCCATAATCTCTTATCTCACACACACATGCAGTCATTAAGCTACAGTTGGACGTGCATCTAATTTAGGTCAGGAGGATGTGGCCCGCTTTAAACAGACAGAATAACAACCAATCAAATCGCGCGTCACCTCACTTAAGCCCCGCCCCCTTACACATCATTGGTTAGCGGTCGCGACAATCAAACAGAAACCCGTTGCTACACTACTTGGGTAATAAATGCACCTTAAATTCATAAAAACACGTTTTATCAGGTGTATTTAAAACATGTTAATGACTAATTATAAGAGGAGAAGAAGCCTGCGTGTCCTCAGCGGGATGCATCCGGTGAAGGTGACAAAGCCTGCAGGATTTGGGTGTTTTTTAAGCCTAACATGTGAATGAATTATGACGGTATTTAAAATAACTCACCTATCCGCTGACCCACCGGCGTGCTGAAGGGATTCCCCAGTAGAAACTCCATGTTGAGGCCGAAGAGAAGCAGCCTGTCCCCGGTGTGAGTGCACCGACCTGCCTCTCTCTCTGCCGCTGCGCAACACCCAGCTCTGCGTCATCTTTAAAGAGACAGCGGCAGGCTGGAGCTGGAGGGGAAGCAACTCAATTCAAAGGATTATTGTCTTATGCACATAAACTACAGCAGAGGTGTACACGCTTTTTTCACCGAGGACCACATACAGAAAAATATACGAAGGGCTGTGCCGCTCACTAAAGACCTCATAAATTCAAGTACAACATCTGAGTACTTCTACTTTGACTAAAGTACAAGGTCTGAGTACTTCTACTTTGACTAAAGTACAAGGTCTGAGTACTTCTACTTTCACTAAAGTACAAGATCTGAGTAGCCTACTTCTACTTTTACTCAAGTACAACATCTGAGTACTTCCACTTTTACTCAAGCACAACATCTGAGTACTTCTACTTTTACTCAAGTACAACATCTGAGTACTTCTACTTTTACTCAAGTACAACATCTGAGTACTTCTACTTTGACTAAAGTACAAGGTCTGAGTACTTCTACTTTGACTAAAGTACAAGGTCTGAGTACTTCTACTTTCACTAAAGTACAAGATCTGAGTAGCCTACTTCTACTTTTACTCAAGTACAACATCTGAGTACTTCTACTTTTACTCAAGTACAACATCTGAGTACTTCTACTTTTACTCAAGTACAACATCTGAGTACTTCTACTTTTACTCAAGTACAACATCTGAGTAGCCTACTTCTACTTTTACTCAAGTACAACATCTGAGTACTTCTACTTTACTCAAGTACAACATCTGACTACTTCTACTTTTACTCAAGTACAACATTTGAGTACTTCTACTTTTACTCAAGTACAACATCTGACTACTTCTACTTCTACTCAAGTACAACATCTGAGTACTTCTACTTTTACTCAAGTACAAGGTCTGAGTACTTCTACGTTCACTAAAGTACAAGATCTGAGTAGCCTACTTCTACTTTTACTCAAGTACAACATCTGAGTACTTCCACTTTTACTCAAGTACAACATCTGAGTACTTCTACTTTTACTCAAGTACAACATCTGAGTACTTCTACTTTTACTCAAGTACAACATCTGAGTACTTCTACTTTGACTAAAGTACAAGGTCTGAGTACTTCTACTTCTACTAAAGTACAAGGTCTGAGTACTTCTACTTTCACTAAAGTACAAGATCTGAGTAGCCTACTTCTACTTTTACTCAAGTACAACATCTGAGTACTTCCACTTTTACTCAAGCACAACATCTGAGTACTTCTACTTTTACTCAAGTACAACATCTGAGTACTTCTACTTTTACTCAAGTACAACATCTGAGTACTTCTACTTTGACTAAAGTACAAGGTCTGAGTACTTCTACTTTGACTAAAGTACAAGGTCTGAGTACTTCTACTTTCACTAAAGTACAAGATCTGAGTACTTCTACTTTTACTCAAGTACAACATCTGAGTACTTCTACTTTTACTCAAGTACAACATATGAGTACTTCTACTTTTACTCAAGTACAACATCTGAGTACTTCTACTTTTACTCAAGTACAACATCTGAGTACTACTTCTACTTTTACTCAAGTACAACATCTGAGTACTTCTACTTTTACTCAAGTACAACATCTGAGTACTTCTACTTTTACTCAAGTACAACATCTGACTACTTCTACTTCTACTCAAGTACAACATCTGAGTACTTCTACTTTTACTCAAGTACAAGGTCTGAGTACTTCTACGTTCACTAAAGTACAAGATCTGAGTAGCCTACTTCTACTTTTACTCAAGTACAACATCTGAGTACTTCTACTTTTACTCAAGTACAACATCTGAGTACTTCTACTTTTACTCAAGTACAACATCTGAGTACTTCTACTTTTACTCAAGTACAACATCTGAGTACTTCTACTTTGACTAAAGTACAAGGTCTGAGTACTTCTACTTTTACTCAAGTACAACATCTGAGTACTTCTACTTTTACTCAAGTACAACATCTGAGTACTTCTACTTTTACTCAAGTACAACATCTGAGTACTTCTACTTTTACTCAAGTACAACATCTGAGTACTTCTACTTTTACTCAAGTACAACATCTGAGTACTTCTACTTTTACTCAAGTACAACATCTGAGTACTTCTACTTTTACTCAAGTACAACATCTGAGTAGTACTTCTACTTTTACTCAATACAATCTGAGTACTTCTACTTTTACTCAAGTACAACATCTGAGTACTTCTACTTTTACTCAAGTACAACATCTGAGTACTTCTACTTTTACTCAAGTACAACATCTGAGTACTTCTACTTTTACTCAAGTACAACATTTGAGTACTTCTACTTTTACTCAAGTACAACATCTGACTACTTCTACTTCTACTCAAGTACAACATCTGAGTACTTCTACTTTTACTCAAGTACAAGGTCTGAGTACTTCTACGTTCACTAAAGTACAAGATCTGAGTAGCCTACTTCTACTTTTACTCAACTACAAGATCTGAGTACTTCTACTTTTACTCAAGTACAACATCTGAGTACTTCTACTTTTACTCAAGTACAACATCTGAGTACTTCTACTTTTACTCAAGTACAACATCTGACTACTTCTACTTTTACTCAAGTACAACATCTGAGTACTTCTACTTTTACTCAAGTACAACATCTGACTACTTCTACTTTTACTCAAGTACAACATCTGAGTACTTCCACCTCTGGCTACATCATAGTTTGGCAATAAAGTCCCAGGCTCTTGCAACATACATTATATTTAAGACAAGAAATTGAACAAAAATGATGTTATATAAATTATTATTTTATATATATATAATGAAGTTAACCTTTTTAATGTCCAATTATGTTCATGTAAAATTGAATACGGTATTGCTTTTGGGTTGCTGTTAACTTCTAGTACATTTCTAGTTGCAGAGCTTTCAACTAATCACATGGTTTGACTTATTCTTAATAGCTGTTTCCAAAATCTCAACTTTAACAACTTTTTAAAACATCCATAAAGTGCTCAGAACAATGGAAGCGTGGACAGACTTTGTGTCGTGAGGCTCTCGGCCACTTGGGGGCACTGTTTCACATTTACAAAGATTCAAAGACTTTATCTGATCAGCACAATGGCGACAGCGTAGTTGTTGGCAATGAAAGCTTTTAAGTTTCAAGCTACTCCAACAACGCAACATACAATATATCTAAGATAAAAAAAAAAAAAAGGGAATGGGATAAATAGTGCAAAAGAGATAATAAGGGAAGTTCAGGACCTTCAAGTCTCTGGGATGGTGAATTAATTAATACCAAAAGGGTTAGCACAAAATCAATAGTGTCCTCTGTAACCTGCCAGTACCCTGTTGCTATGGATTATGTAGGTTTAAAAAAAAATGTATAAACATTAATAGTTTGAATTGGCATTTCAAGAATTGTAAGCCACTTGGTGATTGTTTTCAATGATTTTATCTAACTTTTAATTTTGTTACATTAAAACATTCATTTTAAGGGTGATTTGGAAACACCTGCCCTGAGTCTCCAGATGTAAAATAGCCTCTTGACACTTCACCCCAAATTGCTCCTGTGGGGAACAGTATTGAGCGTATGAAAGTCGCTTTGGGTAAAAGCGTCTAACAAGTGTCATGTAATGTAATGTCCATTCTCATGTTCGGTCACACGACAGACTATAAAGGGTTTTTGGTTTCAAAAATAGCGTCTGACTTAAAAAGCATCAAACTGTTAAGGTATGGCAAACATTGCAAGACATTTAGCAGACAGTATTTGACATTACAGGCAGAAAAATAGGCTAATGTTTAAAATAAGGATCAAATCTTTATGGTAAATGGTCTGGTCTGTCTTCGCGTCGAAAGGAGGCCAGTTGAGGTGGCAACTGGCACCTAGTTAGGATGCCACCTGGGCGCCTCCCTAGGGAGGTGTTCCAGGCACGTCCAGCTGGGAAGAGACCAAGGGGTAGACCTAGGACCAGGTGGAGGGATTATATCTCTTCGCTGGCCTGGGAGCGCCTTGGGACCCCCAGTCAGAGCTGGTTGATGAGGGAAAGGAACGTTTGGGGCTCTCTGCTGGAACTGCTGCCCCCGAGACCCGACCACGGATAAGCGGGAGAAGATGGATGGATGGATGGTCTGTACTTATATCTTTATCAGGTCTTTACGACCCCTCAAAGCTCTTTACATACTACCAGTCATTCAACAACTCACACCTCATTCATGTAGAGCAGTACAACTTGCTCGGAAGCTCACACACACACACACACACACACACACACACACACACACACACACACACACACACACACACACACACACACACACACCCACACACACACACACACACACACACACACACACACACACACACACACACACACACACACACACACACACACACACACACACACACACACACACCCACCCACACACACACACACACACACACACACACACACACACACACACACACACACACACACACACACACACACACAGTTGGCCATCGGGAGCACCTCAGGGTTCAGTATCTTGCCCAAGGACACATCGACATGTTGACTGCACGGGCTGGGATCGAACCAGCAACCTTCTGACTGAAAGACACTCCCTCTCAGCCACAGTGTGAAACGCATCAGAGGTTAAACCAAGGGTGGCATCTTTCTGCATTCCTTCCCAGCACTTTTCACCTTCTCATGGTATTTTTACTTTCCCTCCTCCCCCCTTTATGTCAACCTTTTGTAACTCTGCTTTTGACATGAACTCCCACAAAGACCTTTATTTACTGTCCCTGGAGAACACATACTGAGGGCTTCTTAGCATGTACCGCGGCATACGTACAGCTCCAGGGTTATGAAACGCTTTCAGGAGAGGCCGTAAAAAGAACAAAGTCTTTAATTGGCGAAGCTCGATATCGCCTTTCCAGGGACTGTTAACCGTCTGAGATAAAAAGAACAAGCAGCGTCTTCACAAGCGTCCAATTAGAGAGGGTTGGCAGAAACGTGTCTGCAGCCATTCACAGCGTGTCGCTCCCTGATTAGTCTCCTCAAACTGCAAATTAAATACAGAGCGCTTCAGTCTCTTTATCTGCAGCCAGCTGTGGCCTTTATCCTCGGCCACGAGGAGGAAACGCCACACATTACTGCAGGAGAAGAAGAAGAGAGCTGGAGGAAGTACTCAGATTTAAAGAGACACTATTCTGCTTTTTGGGGCCCCTGTAGTGGGAGAGGTTTTTAGTAGGGCTGTCAAACGATTACAATTTTTAATCAGATTAATCACAGTTTAAAAATTAATTAATCAGATTAATCACCATTCGAACTATGTCCAAAATATGCCATTTATTTATGTATATTGTTGGGAATGGAAAGATAAATGAAAGAAGGCGGATATATCCATTTAACATACGGTATCTATGTATCTCTGCGTGTCAAAATGAAAGACAGCTCTCACACCTATCAATCATCAAACCGTGGGGTCTTAATTCATTACGTGTTGATTTCTATCAACGGGGGAGTACTTCAGGAAAGTCGACAGAGGGGGGGGGGGGCTAGTGGAGTACTTCGTGACCACAGAGTGTGAACGTTGTGATCAGCTGTTTTAGCGCAGTTCTCTAGTGAAGGGGGGAGTCTCCCTCCGCAGCCGGTTGGCGTAGTTTTGGCACAGTTCCGTTGTACAGACCGACGTTAACAGCAGCCCTGTCTGTGCACACGGAGACCGACTCTGTCGTCCGGTGATCTAACCGCCTTCTGGAAAAGCTTCACAAGTACGTCGGTACGCAAATGCGCTTTGTGACACAAGTGACGGTACGCATTTCAGATTACGCACATAACCTGCGTACCAGTTATGTGCACCCCTGTACTACAGCAAGAGTATTCTCCGTCGGGACTTCCTGCAACAACACCACGCCGTTATCAAAGATGTTCTATTGAGAAGACGATCACTACGTGACAAAAGTTTTCAAAACCGTGGCTACTGAAATCAATCTGACTAACTGCTGTCTGTGCAATTTACTCCGCGAGTTGGCGGACTTTATTTTGCTTACTTTAACATCATGTCTCACGGTGGGGCTAAGCCATTTCTTGGTATGGGTGTAGCCTACCCCAGCCATACCCTGGCGCTGCCGCTGGTGGCACGTATGGGGCGGGCCAGAGCCATTTAATAGAAGAGTTACGACATCTCCGTTCACTCCAATGGACCACTTTTTTACAGCAATGGCGGATCGTGGAGCCTCCCAATCGTTCCCCGGAAGTTAGCGCCAAGGCTGGCAGAGCTGTGGAGTTGCAGCATAATAGACCGTTCTTGACGGACTTTTAAAGGTAAGAAGAAGTTTAAAGATTTATATTGCGGATATTATCAGTACATCTGATTCTAATGAACATGTGTATTAAAGGATGTCAGTGGATTATCCCTAAATTAGTAGAATTAGGGAACGTTTACAGATAACAGATTAAGCTAGCATACCGAAGCAAGTTAGCAACACACGTTGAACAGCCTTTCAATTGTAAATTCCGTTCTCTTAATGTCATTTCGTCCAACATGTTGAATTAGAGAAGAGGGGCTTCTAAACGGGATTGTATGCGGGGGTGGAGGGAGTTAAATATTAGATAAATATAACTTTGGTGCGTGTAAGAGTGAGTGTTTTTAGCAGAGCCATATTGTGTCCTTGTGATTCTGTTGATTATTACCTGTCTGTATAATGTTGGCTCAGCTGATTCGGATTGATGGCAAAGGGAGAGGGACTTAAGTGAGAGTGAAAACACAAGGTACGTTTAATACTACTGTGTTATATAAGTAAGCAAACTAAACATGTATTCTATCACTGTATTATATAAGTAATCTTGTTAGTAACCTACTGTATGGCAGGTGGAGGAGGCAGTGATGTTACAGGTGGAGGAGCAAAACTGCAAGACTGCAAACTCACAAGACAGAGAAATCAAGGTGTGTTCTCCAGAGAAGAGGTTGATTTCACTTCAATTTTTTTATTTCATATTTAAAAAAAAAACTTGAGAACTGTAACCAAGACAACTGTAACATGAGTAGAGAGCCACCAAGGTTTTTCAAGTCCCTCTCTTACTCCATTTTGCCAACCCAAACTTCCAGGTACATGACGGGACACCTTGCTTGTTTTTGTTGTTTGCGCTCCTCTGGCTGGGTGCTGGCAGGGGGGGGCAGTGATGTTACGGGTGGAGGGGCAGTGATGTTAGCTGGGTGCTGGCAGGTGGAAGAGCAATGTTTAGTCCAAATATTTCCATTGCAACGGCTAATGGAAATGATTGCAGCTGTGGATCTGTTTGGGGGTTGCTGGATGTGGTAGCTTGGCTGCTGTTGTTCCTTTTCACCTTTTTGGATTGGCTCTTGCTTCCAAAATGGCCATCTTTTAATTTGATTTTTTTTCTGTCATTTCTGATTTGTTTGGCCTCAATTCTCAGCCTCAGCCGTATGAATCTTCTAATGATTTGTGTCTCCTCATCCCTTCTTCCCTCAATCTTTGAGACTAATGTAAGTAGAAGACATGGCACTGTACATTTTCGAACATTTTAAATATTATACCACTTAAAAATAACAAATATTACTTTTGTTACTAAGAGTTCATACTTATTATACCTGTGTCACCTTTCACACTATAGCTGTGATCATGAGCGATGGGCTTTGTAGATACAGGTCCCGGGGTGAATCGTGGTGCAGGGACCCTTCTCTTTTTGACCACAGGGCGATGCACGGAGATGGTGGGTATAGCCTCTGCTCTCAGCCTAGTCTTGCCCTTTTTTGTCTTGACAAACTGGTCTGCATCAAAATGTGCCTGCGGACGCGGAGTGACTTGAGGTTACTTCACACACAGAACAACTCAGTTTTGTCTGCTCACATACATATTCCATAGTGGTTGAATACACAGTATTAGGAAACACTTTATACTTACTGGACATGTTATACTCATTATATACTGTATATAAAACATGACCAAGAATGTGAGACAACTTTATAGAAATTCATATCACATCTGTTACTGATGCCATTTGTCATACTTTGTTAAACTCACAAATAATAAAGTTCCATAACTTCAGTTGGGAACAGAGACCACACCTTGTCTCCCCAAGGCATTTCCCATCCAATAGGTGTGCTGTGTGTATAACCCTTTCTCCTGTCTGTTACTCCCTCTCTCAGCACAAGAACCAGAGGGGGATTCAATGGAGCCTGAATACCTGCACTGAGACCCTCACCCTGCACCCTGAGTCTCAACTCTGTGTTTTTCAAGCCTTTCCCTGTTTTTTTGTATTAAACAAAACATTAAGCTTTCCCAATGGTGTGGTTTTCGTTTTGTGAAAAAGTGCAAATGCAGTGTTTGTATATAAATCACATATTTTGTTGCTGTTGGTCGTGAAATTGCTCCTGCTGACTTGAGCCAGCCATTTTTTCCTCCGCTCTGTGTCAGTGGGGAAGCCGTACATTCATACTCCTTTCTCTGAGCGATTTGAGCATCCCCAGGCAGCACAGCAAACCATGGTGGCGACTAGGAGGCAGCACAGCAAACCAGGACAACACGGAGGAAAAGGCACCGACAAACTGCATGATATGCTATTCAATGTTTATTGAATTCCATGTATTTGCAATGGATGTTCCTAAAACAACACATTTAACATCATCATCATGCTGCTGCTGCTGCTAGTCCTTTGATAGTCACCTGTCGGTCTCCTGTCCTTTCTGAAAGCCATAAAGACGACATTAGTCATTTAGATAACTCGTGTCCTCAGTTACCAGGGGATTACTGAAACTACCATGAATTTAAGAAAATGGTAGAAATGAATCCAATCTGAATTTTAAAGTATTACTTTAGATCGCCTCCCTCTAAATGTATCAATAAACATTAGAAAGTGATGCTCCTGACTACCATACAAGTTTAAGAAGATAATATTGGTTTGAAAGAATTCAAAGCTATAAATAAACAGCAACAGGCTCTTTAACCAAGGCACTGTTAGCCACATGTAAACTAGTTGTTCCCACTAATCCTAATATTATCACTTAATATTAGCAAATTCTATTTTATTTTTTAAAACATATTGATGTAAATACATACACATATTGATTTGTTGTATAAATATTGCAAATCAAAAACTTTATTCACTAATAATTACCAAAAATCGTAGTTCTATCTCCTGTTATCAATGCATTCACATTGCCCGCCATGAACTTCCGGGGAACGATCCCTCGTCTACATGAACCACGTGACGATAACCGTTTTTGGACTTCCGGTGTCGTAACTCTTCTATTAAATAGCTCTGGGGCGGGCCATTCTGCACATGCGTTAAATGCGTTAAATATTTTAACGCAATTAATTCAAAAAATTAATTACCGCCGTTAACGCGATAATTTTGACAGCACTACTTTTCATGCATGAAAATTGTCAAAATTCGGCTTCATTCCCGAATGTCCTAAAACGCCTCCATTGGACTCCTTTCTTAAACATAACATCACTATGGAACAATCACGCTCCTATTGGCTAGCACTCCAACATATTGTACGTGATAGGCTAAGGGGCGGGACATCTCTAAGCGGTTGACCAATCACAACAGAGCCGGCCAGCTAACCAATAAGAGCAGACTGGGCTCTGGTTTCAGACAACACTTTCACAAGGGTGAAAAGAGGTGCTGCAGCACAGGCAGTATGAGAAAAAGACTTGAGTATTATTCAGACACAACAATATATGTTTTTGCTGCATCTCCCCTGTGAGTCATCTGTGGCTGCAGTGTGCTTTGTTGTGTGTGTGTGTGTGTGTGTGTGTGTGTGTGTGTGTGTGTGTGTGTGTGTGTGTGTGTGTGTGTGTGTGTGAGGTGATGGTAGGCAGCTGAGGTAAGTTATGTGGAACTGAAACCATCTGGTTTTCTCCTCACCACAATGAACAATCATAACATCCCACTACACGCACGCACACACACACACACACACACACACACACACACACACACACACACACACACACACACACACACACACACACACACACACACACACACACACACACACACACACACACACACACACACACACACACACACACACACACACACACACACACACACACACACACACACAGGATGCTGGTCGATATGTACGTCCTGGTTTCCACCTGCTTCTATAGAATAGACGATATCTGCACAGCAGCTGCATTTACAACATCCACAAGTAAGAATATTAACACGTGATATGGGAAATAGACAATTAACATAAAGTCAAATCACTATAGAAACATGTTCAAGACGGTAGTTTCAGACAAAAAATCTGTGTACCCTAAAAATGGAGCAGCAATAAAAGTCTTTATTGAAGCAGCATTGCAAAGATTTACATCAAAATAATACAAATATAAAGTTATTTTGATGAAAACGTATTTTAAGAAAGCAGACTGTAAGGCATTATACTTAACGGCTACACGTGAAGCAGGCAATCAAGACTTTGGTTTGAATGATGGTCTGTTCCCTTTTTGTCAACATCTGATGAAAGTAAATCAGCGGCTTTCCTTTCCTAATAAAAGGATCTTCTTACATCACCTCAATATACTGCATTTCTCCTCCGATGTTCCTCCTAATTGAACTATTTCCTGGACCAACAGTTACCTGGATGATGAAATGATGACAGCATCAGTCTTAATAATACCCATAATCCTCTGCTACGGTACTACAGCAGGTGTAGTTCCTACCCTTATGCACATCTTAATATATCACAATGAGCAGCCATAATAATATCTGATTACTTTAATTAGACAGAAAGCCAGACATCTTCCGCTCTGCAATATATAAACGCAGTATTTCACAGAATCACATAAAATACTATAAATATACAACTTTCATTACATGTATACAAGCATATGAATCTTTACGGCAGACATACAGCGTATACATGTAAACACTAGGGAGGCTCAAATGTCCGCACGCACGCACGCACACACGCACACACGCACACACACACAGTGTTACATGATGGAGCAGGTGAAGCCGCAGCAGTCCTTCAGCAGAGTTTTATTGAAAAATGGCAGCGATGTCTGCTGCGATTTGGACGCCACCTTCTGATCTGGCAAAACACCTGAGAGTGAAGGAGAAGGGAAGTCAAGTCTTTGATCAGACACACCGTACTGTGTTTCTCTACCTTTACATTTAAAGTTATATTATGTACTAATACTTCTCCAGACTGAAAGGTGCCCTTATTCTGAAAAACCAACAGATAATGTGCTCTTATTCTGAAAAACAAACTGATAAAGAACCTTTATTCTGAAAAACAAACTGGTAATGTGCCTTTATTCTGAAAAACAAACTGGTAATATGCCTTTATTCTGAAAAACAAACTGGTAATATGCCTTTATTCTGAAAAGCAAACTGGTAATGTGCTCTTATTCTGAAAAACAAACTGATAATGTGCCTTTATTCTGAAAAACAAACTGGTAATGTGCTCTTATTCTGAAAAACAAACTGATAATGTGCTCTTATTCTGAAAAACAAACTGATAATGTGCTCTTATTCTGAAAAAAAATGATAATGTGCTCTTATTCTGAAAAACAAACTGTAATGTGCTCTTATTCTGAAAAACAAACTGATAATGTCTTAACAAACTGATAATGTACTTTTATTCTGAAAAACAAACTGATAATGTGCTCTTATTCTAAAAAACAAACTGATAATGTGCTCTTATTCTGAAAGACAAACTGATAATGTGCTCTTATTCTGAAAAATAAACTGATAATGTGCTCTTATTCTGAAAAACAAACTGGTAATGTGCTCTTATTCTGAAAAACAAACTGATAATGTGCTCTTATTCTGAAAAAATGAACTTTTTTAGTAGTGAGTTTACACTGACAGCCTCGTGAACGAATGACAACTTTATTACAGACTCAGGGTCCACATCATGGCTGGACTCACCTTTTGAAGCCAATGTCTTGGGAAATTTGGAGTGTAGGAAGGCTGCCATTTCTCTGTCCTCTTCCCTTTCCCTGTGGAGGAGAATATGCCCTTGTTTTTTATTTGCCAAGTATGTGGTTCTAATATTTTCTTAATCATGGTAAATGTCACTCGGTTGCATTTTGTGAGAAACCGAGGAGATGGGCACGACCCACAAATCCTCAGGAAAGGATTTTAATCTACTGTGAGAGGAGTGAACCCACAGCACACCATCTCTACCCAGTTTGTTTTTCACAAACACGTCAATAATGCAGGATTCCGCAGTCTGAGTCCAATCAAATGTCACTCAAAACTGCTTATCAGTGAAGGCAGCTAACAATAGCACCACAACAACAAATCTGAGCGACGGTGGACCTGTTGTTAGCATTTAGTGTGAATGTGATACAACGATAAAATAATAACTTTGTAAAGGGCCAAATAATAATAGTATTAATTGTTTTTTAATAGTTATTGAATATTGGAACTTTTTTACTAAGTATAGACATAGTTGTCCAGTATAGAAATACAATACTGCATTGAATTGGCATCATTAGGTCAGACAATTTGGAAGCTATTGAATAAAATCCCAACTTTTCAATAATTAAACTGCTTAATTTTAATTTGAATAACTATATAAAATAGAAAAATACACTATATCCCATAAAAAACAAGTGTGTCCTATGTTGTATTCACAATGCTGCCTTCAACTGGAGTTGAAGGGTCACATAACCTGGAGCTATTGAATAAAATACAAACGTTAAACTATTGAAAATGCTACAGTATTAACAGAAAATAGATAAAACACACTAAAATCCTTTAAAAAAATAAATGTGTCTTACTTGGTTAGTAACATATGACAATTCTGCATTGAGTTAGAGTCGAAAGCTCACATGACATAGAAGCTATTAAAATCAATCCTAGTTTTCAATAATAAAAATCCTACATTTGTACAACAATGTTCATAAAAAGTAAAAAAAGCGGTAA
>NC_047510.2:33571930-33576016 GCF_902827115.2 Pseudochaenichthys georgianus | reverse complement strand
GCAAGAACAATCGGAATAAAGTATTATTTTCTTTAAAAAAAAAATTTTTTCGGATTTAATATTGCAATAACACCATATCCCTACATGCATTGCGGCTAAAACATCCAATCAGCGAGCTTAAACCATAGCTGAGGATCTTGGGTTATCAGTTCAGTGATGTGTATCACAATGATGCTCGAAATGCCCTTAAGGCCTACTTCTGTTTCCGGTTATTTTCATCTTTAATTCAGTTCCTGACGGATGCCAAAAAAGCCAGAGATTATGGAATTAAACAAATAAATAAAAGCAAGGATAATTGTGTGTTATTGGTGAGTAAATAACAGTGTGTTATTAGAAAATAATAAGAAATTAGAAGGAAAAAAGATTTAAAAAAATACAGATTTCAGTATTTTGAGGCTCTGAGCCCCATTTCTTTTCCTCACAGACGACAAAAAAAAGGGACATTATACGATAAAAAAAAACAAAAACGCTTGATATTGAGTAAGAACATGTTTATGAACCCCACAGCGGCTTCCAAGACCCAACCGGACAAAAAGACGTGTTGCAGGCACGAAACACACTACCAATAGAAATACATTGCTTTTAAAATCGTTCCGTGTGACACGAAAAAAAGGGGGAAATCGTGTTGGTGAACACGAATCAATAGATGAAATGTCGGGACTATAACACGAAATGCCGTGAGATGGGTATAGGGGGTGCGGTGTAGAAGAGGTTAATAAAAACTCCCAGAAAACCCATTGTTTTGTAAACAGAGTGCAGTGTAATGTCTGCAGAGCCTCAGAAAAACCTCACTAAGTCAAAGTCTCTTTTCCAATCGATTTGATTTAATATCCTCACCTCAGCCTTTCAAACTCCACATCGTCCACCAGGAAGTCTCTGGTCTCCACTAGCTTGTGATCTGCTGCAGAAGCTCCTCTTCCCGCTTTCTGTCTCCATTGGATTTATCATTTTCTGTTTAAAAATCAATAATCCTTACATAAAATACGCCTCCAGTGTTAACATAATTAAGAATTATATTCCTGGTCTGTTACAGTCAAAGCTATATTTCACAGAACAGAAGATGTAATACTCATTTATTATGTTTATTAATGGGGTGTGTATAACCTAATTTCCCATGTAAAACTGATTAATTGTAAATAATTGAACAAGCTAATTTCCATAGGAGAACAGCTTGCCTCGTTAAATTGGCATAACGAGGCTGTGTTTGCAGCTAGATGCTAATCTCTGCGAGCTAGCATGACTGTGAAACACAGTGACTGACCATGCTAACTTGTTACTAATGTCAGGCTATAAAGGAACTACAGCACGGTCACATGACTTCACATCACCACGCTAAGCTAAAAGAAGCTAATGTTTCTATCTTTCTTAAGCGTTGAGGGTCAACTAAGTGTTGATTTTAGCCTAAAGTTGGACTAACAGAGATCCTTCAGATTGTTCCCATTTTCAATTCATCAAAAAAACGAACAAAGATGTCTTAGATGAGTCCTATTAACAATCATAGGACCGCAGTTTGATATAGCCACTTATGCTAACTCGATGTTAGCATCCAACTGCAAGCTAGTCACTTTCTTTCTTCTATTCTTTGCCATTTTCTATCAAATAAAAACACTTAGTAGCATAATAGGCAGTCCAAATAGACACTTTTCATATTTCAAATACTTGTTTTTGGAAAAGCATGCTTATAATTGCTACTTAGCAGGGAAAAAAGGTAAAGTTGAGCTCGCTAGCATGGCAATGAAAGACAGTTCTAAAGCTAGCCTCCTAATCAGTTTCGTACGCCTCTTTAGCAACATTTTTATTTAAAGCATAACCATCTTCTACACTAGAGCAGTCATCTAAATCTTAATGAATATTAATGTGGAATATGAGACTTTGAGTTTATTCAGACAGTAGACATTATATAACCAAAGCTCAAGTGGAACATGGGAAAGCCTTGAGAGGATCGTTCTCTGTGTTTGAGGTGAGGTAATTGCATGTGAAAAGTTTTTGTATTCAGCTTGTACAGAACATGTGGTTTGAAATCCCTCCAGTCTTAGTCTCTAAGGTAACTGCTGGTCAGAAAAAGACATTGCTACGGTTTCGCTGGCATCTCTTCAACGATAACACGGCAAATAATAACTGAATTCGACATTTCCTGCAGGTTTAAAAGATGTAACAGTAAGAGAGTGACTCGTTTTTCATTTACCTTGAATCGAGACAAGTTTCTGCAGCTCTGTCTTCAGCCTCGTGATTTCTTTGCAGAGCTGAATGTCGTCCATCCTGAGTGGAAAACAGACAAACAAACAAATATTTGGCAGGAAAACAAGTTATATCTATGCCTCTTCTTTAAAAACACAACACGGATATTGTGTCATGGCAGCAAAGCAATTTCCTTCCCATACAAACACAAGTGTGAAATTGACTTAAACAGAAACACACTGAGAGCGATGTCCGTGAGATTATTAGCTGGAAAAAACACGGCCACGCTGCCCTCGGTGAAGAATCACAGCTGACCGTATCTGATCTAATTTCACCGTCAAACATCAGGAGCTGTCACACCAGTGTTTGTGTGTGGTGTGTGTGTGTGTGTGTGTGTTTGTGTGTGTGTGTGTGTGTGTGTGTGTGTGTGTGTGTGTGTGTGTGTGTGTGTGTGTGGCCTAGCATTACCATCCTTGTGGGGACCTACATCTGTTTACACAGTCACATGTGGGGACTGACTTCCCTTATGGGGACATAATGGAGGAATCATTAATTTTAGGGTGAAGACTTGGCTAGGGTAAGGGTTAGGCATGAGTTGGTTATGGCTAAGGTTAGGATACGTCTCCAGGAAATGAATGTAAGTCAATGTAATGTCCCCTGAAGTGATGTATACTTGGTATGCGTGTGTGTGTGTGTTTGAGTCTATGTGTATGTGAGCTGTTATTATAGTGATGGCATAAACAGGGAAATGACTGTGATTGAAAAATGGCCTCTCAGCTTTTGGTCAATAACAAAAATAGGGTTCACTTCAGTGTCCTTCAGCAGAGGGTATATATATTTCAGGATGAGCAAAGTGCTGCCAGTTTGGAGAGTTTATTTAAAATGTTACTGCATGAGAGTCTTCTTTGTGTCACAGTGAGTCGCAAAAGCCGCAATCAACGGCCATGCGAGCAGCTCTGTTGCAATGCTAACCTGCTAATGGGCCTGGCTAGCAGTTGTTAAGTAGTAATGATTAAAATGAAAGTCAGTATCAGTTATCTATCGAAAAAACTCTCCAGTCTTGACAAACATGGTGGACAGACCAAAGACTATAAAAAGGGACTGACCAATCAAAAGAAAGACATTAATAATCCTAAAAAAAGTGGAAAACATAAAATCCAATCAGTGACACCATGAAGGTTTGAAAAAGTGAAGCCATGTGGCAGTGCCTTACATCTGCCTTCTTTTAAATGGGCTTTTCAACTGATAGCAAAATCATTTTATGGTCTCAATCGCTAGTTCAAAGTCTTTGTAAAAATATTGACCCATTCAGTGTAAAATAGGCGATATGTCAGGGTCTGCAACACGTTGATTGCCTAAACGTTTATGTCCAGCATTCGGTTGTACTAAAAGACACATAAAGGAGTTGGCTGTTCATTTTTTTCATTACTCTGTCCTCTTCTTTCATCTACCAACTCTCCCCACAATGGTTGAGCTTCAGTTATTGTATTTGTTTCACTTGATACAATACATTTCGTTACATGCAGGAAAACAACATGATTGATAGTGATGTTGAGCATCCCTTTGTTAGCCTCTGGATGCAGAGGATTATGGATCAAAGTGAAAACATGATGTGTGAAACTGAAAGGCTAAAAGACCAGTAACATTAAAGACTGGAGGCAGCAAAAACAAAACCTGAAGTCATTATTCTCTGTTTCTCTGATTCATCTTTTGGCCGCATTATGCAGAGCTGGTCGCTGGTCTCATGTGTCGAAATAACGAGGACGGCATTGACCGAAAAAAATTGAAATAATTAAAAGAAAGGATAAGAGAGAGAACA
The DNA here is from genome assembly GCF_902827115.2 of Pseudochaenichthys georgianus. Classification (NCBI taxonomy): domain Eukaryota; kingdom Metazoa; phylum Chordata; class Actinopteri; order Perciformes; family Channichthyidae; genus Pseudochaenichthys; species Pseudochaenichthys georgianus. The sequence continues at coordinate 33,572,019 of NC_047510.2, read as the reverse complement.
GAGAAACGGGCATCCTTTGAGATCTGGAAAGAACATGTGTGTATGTCTCTGTGGTGTGGTTGTGTGGCCTAGCATTACTATACTTGTTG
>NC_047510.2:33570065-33571149 GCF_902827115.2 Pseudochaenichthys georgianus | reverse complement strand
TTCAATTTCACATGTGTGTTCTGTGTTGATTGTCGTCTTTCCTAACCACTTTCCTTAACCTCACCGGGGTCATCCCAAGAAGACTCTCTTGGGAGTAATCTTGGCTCGTAACTCTGTCAGTGTCCTTTGTTTGTGTCTCTCTTATTTTAAATGTGCAATTCTTACATGTATCTCAGCTCGGATTCCTCCGTACAAAATGTCTCTTATCCGCTCAATTTTGCTCAGCTCTCTTCGATGTCCTCGGTCGTAATCGTGGAGTCCGCCATGGAAACAACATCCTCTGCTGGAAAACAAACAACAACAAAACACGTTTTTTGGGCCTGATAACGGGATAAGTAGAGATACACATATTCATAATTCTACTACTATCATCAAACCATTGACACAAACATCAATATGAAGCAATACGGGATTTAAAAGAAAACATGGTGGACAGTTGACCCTAAAAAAAAGGCATTTGGACATTTCAGGTGAAAGTAAGTGGCTCTGTTATGCTGATGTTCAGGTGTATATCAGTATGTGGTGTCTCTCCTGGGACACGTCTCCATGCTTTAATGTTCAAAAAAGCTCTTTATTGTTCTAGAACTGCTGCAGCACCTCTTTTCACCCTCTGTCTGAAACCAGAGCCCAGTCACAGGGATGTTTGCCTTTACAGAACATGTACAAGCACTAAAACCTATATAACACACTACCAGGAAAGGAAAAAACTCCAAGGCACCTTCAAATCTTCCCTGGAACCAAACCATCCCGCTCTGACCAAACCTCCGTGTACTTCTCCCACTAATTCCTCAAGCATCACTAAATCAAATTAAATACAATTTAGTAAAATAGCTGCACTTCCCTCCTCCTCACGATGAGTCCGATCAGCTTTTAATACCAGACACTCACTCACTCACTCACTCACTCACTCACTCACTCTCTCACTCACTCACTCACTCACTCACACACACACACTCACACACACACACACACACACACACACACACACACACACACACACACACACACACACCACACACACCACACACACACACACACACACACACACACACACACACACACACACACACACCACACATACACA
>NC_047510.2:33568225-33568480 GCF_902827115.2 Pseudochaenichthys georgianus | reverse complement strand
GCAAAAAAAGCAATTCGCGGGTGGTATTTTTTCAAACGCTTTTTTCCGCGTTCGGTTCTGGGTAAAACAAAGATGGGTCGGGTCGCGGGTGTTGCATAATAAATATATTAAAATAATAATAATTTAGTTTAATGTTTAAATCCTCAGACGTCCTCTCCCCCGCGGGACCGCGCATAATCAGAACCTCTGCGGCGCATCAATCTGCTGCTGAGCGCGCCACAGGCAAAATGGCTGAGGTGAAGCTCTAGCATTTTC
>NC_047510.2:33510891-33568122 GCF_902827115.2 Pseudochaenichthys georgianus | reverse complement strand
CCCCCAGCAGCTGTTTGTAGAACGGCAGCGTGAAGCCCCCGTCGATGTAGTGACCGTGAAACACCGCCATGCCCATGATCCGCCCCACGAAGTGGAAGTACGACAGATGCTCCTGAAGGGGAGGAAGGGGTCCGTTAACGAGCAACACAGAGGAGAGTGAACAGCTGAAGGCACTGAGGATGAAGTGTAGGAGTCCATCTACTCAGAGGCCTGTCCTACGAAGCCGGTTCAACCTAACCTGATATGTTCGAGTTAGCCGGTCGGCCTAATCCAGAACATACGCGCTCTCGCTAAACGGTCCTACGACGCTGGTTATCAAGTGGATCGCTCAGCCAGCCGTGTCCTATCTAGTTAGGTGTTCACATGAGAGGGGTGGGATCTGGAGCATTCGACCAATCACAATCATGGAAAAGCGTCCTGACAGCGCAGCGTCATACTTCCTGAATGAAAAGTGAACTTTAATACTAGTCAAAAATGAAGAAGTTAAACTTTAAACATCCATGACTTAAACTCTTGATCAGGATCAAAGCCTCAGAGCTGCAGCTGCAAGGTGAACACAGCTGGAGCAGAACACGTGTTTGAATGCGTACATTAACAGGTTCATGATATCACTGCCCGTCTAAAACACGATCTGACTTTCATTACATTTGTCTCGAGTGTTTCGTCAACTTATGTGTTGTTAAAATAATGCTTCTGCCTCCAGTCTGTGACGCTGTGAGTGTTGCACGGCCAGATACGGCTCAGCTGACTCAGATCAGGAGATATGTGATACATTATGAAGTGATATGCCGCGGACTGTACTTAATGTACTCTGATCCGGTTACTTATGTTGTGGCCGATATTTAAGTGCTTTCTTAACGCTAATGTTATACTAGTCAGATTGCTCTGGAGATGGAGGTGATATTCTATTAATGTTCACGTTCACACAGTCGGTGACTTGAATGCAACGGCAGTTTAAACTGTATTTCCTTTCTCCTGTAAAAGGACTTGATCGCTTTGAACTCTGCACCCTGCTGTCATCATGGTCTCTACCTCAACCTGTAGTAGATGCATCCGTATTGAATCAAATCAATGTGCAGGCTTACGTGAACACGGTTCTACATGAACAGTATGGGCAGTTTATATATTAAATAAATCAACAGTAGGTGGCGATATGTTCCAAGTGGAAGCGATTCGCCATTAAAGCAAAGAAGAAGAAGAACTCCGCACAGCTGGGCTGCGTTCCAATAGTCCGTTTAGCTGAGGAACCTTCCTCACCGAGTGAAATGATCCGGAAGTCCCTCAGTGGCAGCCATGATAAGTGCCGTTCCAATTCTCTACATGAAAGGAAAGGAGGTTTCAAGCTTCCTTTATAGCCTCCTTTAGCTTAGGAACCACTGGACCTCCCTAACCGACAGGAGAGGAGAAAATGCTGCCCCACAATGCATTGCAGCCGCAGCATTTTCCGTCACTCAACAGTCGGCCGTTCACGGAAACAACCGATTATGACGGAGAAATGATATCATGAAAGTTACGGTGCGTATTAAGCATTTTAAAACGTAGGTGGTAAGTTGCGAAAGTGTTTTGTTCTGAACGTTCATCAGTATTATAATCAAAGAGAGAAATATGAACCTTAGTTTTTACTGAAATGATCAAATAAAGTCAACATTGCAGTCTTTACTGAGCTGTGTGGGGTTTGTTCAACTTCTAAAAGATGTCTGAATGGTGATGTACACAGTGATAGATGTTAAGGACTAACGTTCATAATAAATACATCTGTATTGATTTTAAGATCTTTAGTTCATACAATCATACGTATTGGGATCATTGGTATTAATGTGGACCGGAGGGAGAGGGTGGCGAGCATAAGTTTCACCTTCCTTTTTTATTTCAGTTCCAGCTTTGGTCCTGAAGAATCTGTTTCTCTGTTGTCCACGTTCATAAAGCAAAGCAGCAGCTTCAGAGCACGGAGCAGAGTCTCCAGATGAGTTCACAGCAGTCCCTCGTTCTTATTGAACATCCATGTTGTAGTCCGCTGTATAGAAAACCGTGGTTTCCATGGTTACCCCACAGCAGCAGACGCACATTCAGGACGTCCGCTGGCGCATCATAAACACGTCGGATAGTGAAGTGCAGTCGATTCTCTAAAGCACCGCAGTCTCTTCTCCTAAGTCCTTTTGAATTCTCCTATCCACTATCCCTTAACCCCGTGACCTTTCACTCAGAGGTCAAGAGATAGACGATAGGGTTAGAACTTAGGAGCTGATTTTTTGATTTTATCGGAACGCAGCCCGATCTCTTCTCCTGGAACCTGTGCTGCTCGGGCGCAGGCTAGCCGTTCAGAACAAGTTATCTAGCCCGCTAAAAAGTGAACCAGCTTCGTAGTATAGCCCCGGGGAGATCAGGTTTACAGGCTGTCGCTCTGTTGTAGAATTAAACAAATGATACGAAGAAAAATGTAATAATAATAAAAAAATGTAAATGTGGAAAACGTTTTATATTAACTTGAGAAGCTTGAACACAGAAAGTGCTTCACATTTATACATTGACTGATTGATAGTAAAATAAATAAATTAAAAAAATGTTGCAGTGCATAGTCATGTAATAGAAAACAAAACAAAGTGACAACAACAACAACAGCATTAGCAACATAAACAGTCCCACATCGAGTGACATTACGGTCATGGACCCACTGAATAAGGACACTTGAGACAATGAGCTTCTTCGCGGCGATAGAAGCAGCCTCAGTATTTGCTTCAGGTCTGATAGCGCTCACCAAGGGATCGAAGAAACCCTTCTGAATGTTTGCTTAAAGAAACATAACATCTGGCTATAATGAGAGTATCTGTCGGTTGTCGTGAACGACTGAGACTCACGGGGTTGACGGCGGAGTCGGGGTTGATCTGCAGAGTGTAGATGTCATCTCGTGAATACTGGAAGAGTCCGTAGTACGGGTTCAGCATCTCGTGAGACAGCAGGTACAGCCACTCCCTGCACACAGAGGAGATATGAAGCACAACACAGAGGATGCATCAGAGTCAGGAAGTGAGAGGGGTGTGTTCTCTGGTTCCTCCACCAGGGGGCAGCAGAGGGACAGCTTTCACAGAGTGCGTGTTTCATGTTTAAATGCCTCTCTCTTGTTCGACTGCTGCTCACCTGGCCACTCCTCCGTAATCCAGCCCCTCCTCTGCTCTGAACTTCACCATTAGCCTTTTCCACAAGTCCTTCGGCCTCATCTTCATCACCTGGCGATACGACTCCTGCAGCAAAGAAACATCGAAACAGTCAACAGCTGTTTTACTTTACTGACCTCTTTGCTGCAGCAGACAATTTTCAATTTGCAACCAACGGTCCATTTTCAGTGTCCAGATATCAATCGTTTTCTGATCTAAGATAATATGTCGATCTGTGTTTTCCAAAGTCGAAGATGCCTCTCTCCAATGTTGTTTTGTAAACATCAAATTAGAGATTTGTTTTCCAATTAATTGTCAAGGAGGAGTAAAAAAAAACATGTTCACAAATCTGGAATCAGAGAATTACTTTCTTTATTTCGTTGCTTTTACAAAACAATGTAATCAGGCCACATTTACTCTAAATCGTGATACTTAGATTAGCTTCCTGATTACATTTCGTACAGGTATTTAGTTATTGTAACCCCCCTAACTCCGATGAGGGTGAGTTATAATAATACACACAGGTCTCCAGGTTTCACTTTGCCGTGCAGAAACACCCGGGAGAAATGGGAACGTCTTATCTAAAAAAAAAGTACACAGCTCGCTCCACTGCAGTTCTGTTTAACTTAACCTCAAGACACCCCCCCCCCCCCCCCCTCACATTGAGATCAGCCAACAAAAATGTCTTGGTTCAGATTAACAGACGAGGCTGTTCCAGAACATTCCAGCGCATTTTTTTTTACGAGGCTCAGGCCGTCTGCAGGTGTTGCTGCTCTGAAGATGCAGAAAAAAACCTCCCCGGCTGAAGATGTGCCGGAGAGAGACCTCATCTCAAACAAGACGTCTGCTTTACATTTCTGACTTCACACATCATAGATAACTGTGAGAGAGGAAGACTTCTCAGACAACCTGCACCATGACCTTCATGGCAGGAGACCAGGAGAAGAGCCAGGTGTTTAATACATTTCCCTAGTGGTCAAATGGTGGTACTACAACGGCCTCAAAGCACTTTCCCATTGACCTGCAACAGCAATTTGACTTTGAATATCCATTAGCGTTCTAAAAGATTCACCGCTTGCTTAAAGGCCGAATCCAAGTTATTTCCCCTCTACATTCATTAGACTGAGCCGAAACCAGACGCAAGGTAGCGGGTGGGAGGCGGGGCTTAAGTATGTGGGTGGGGCTTACATTTGGAGGTGGGGTCAAAGGAAAAAGTGTGCATGCTCTATGGGTACAATGGAACAAAAATACCCATACCTTCCCTAGATCTTCACTGGATCTTTCTAAGATGTTCCCTTGATGTTCCCTAGATCTTCCCTAGACAATCCCTAGATCTTCCCTTGATCTGACCTTGGTCTTCCCGAGACAATCCCTAGATGTTCCCTAGATGTTCCCTAGATGTTCCCTAGACGTTCCCTTGATTTGACCTTGGTCTTCCCTAGACAATCCCTAGATGTTCCCTAGATGTTCCCTTGATGTTCCCTTGATGTTCCCTTGATGTTCTCTGGATCTTCCCTAGACAATCCCTAGACCTTCCCTTGGTCTGACCTTGGTCTTCCCGAGACAATCCCTAGATGTTCCCTTGATGTTCCCTAGACAATCCCTAGATCTTCCCTTGATCTGACCTTGGTCTTCCCTAGACAATCCCTAGATGTTCCCTGGATGATCCCTAGATCTTCCCTTGACAATCCCTAGATCTTCCCTAGACAATCCCTAGATCTTCCCTTGATCTGACCTTGGTCTTCCCTAGACAATCCCTAGATGTTCCCTAGATGTTCCCTAGATCTTCTCTGGATCTTCCCTCATCTTACTTTGGTCTTCCCTAGATAATCAAGCCACCCTCCGCATCGGAAGATCCATACCAATTTAGGCATAGCTTATCAGGGTGTCCCATTTCACATATCTCCGATCTATCGTGTGATTGTACTTTGATTTTCAACTGTTTGAAAATAAACACCATACTTCTATTGTTCTATTGTTTAAAGCTGTCAGTGCTGAAAGTAGATTTGTTGGCCTTAGCTTCGGAGAAAATTAGATCCTGCAGGTGGTCGAGCAATGGAGCAAATATTAAAGTCTTTCCATGTTTTCCATTTCGTTATGCATTCTTAATTAATTTAATGCATGCTCTGGCTGCGACGACTGAACTTCCCTTTGGATTAAAGGTGGGGTAGGTAAGTTTCAGAAACCGGCTCGAGATACACTTTTTGTTATATTCCATGGAATGCTCTTAACATCCCGATAGCAATGAATATCTGAAGAGCTTTGACAAAAAAATCCATAAAAAATGTTCATCTGTAGAAGCCGTAAGGCCCGGCTAAACGGATTGGTGATAAGCTATGCCTAAATTGGTATGGATCTTCCGATGCGGAGGGTGGCTTGATTATCTAGGGAAGACCAAAGTAAGATCAGAGAAGATCCAGAGAAGATCAAGGGAACATCAAGGGAACATCTAGGGATTGTCTCGGGAAGACCAAGGTCAGATCAAGGGAAGGTCTAGGGATTGTCAAGGGAACATCAAGGGAACATCAAGGGAACATCTTAGAAAGATCCAGTGAAGATCTAGGGAAGGTATTGGTATTTTTGTTCCATTGTACCCATAGAGCATGCACACTTTTTCCTTTGACCCCACCTCCAAATGTAAGCCCCACCCACATACTTAAGCCCCGCCTCCCACCCGCTACCTTGCGTCTGGTTTCGGCTCAGTCTAATGAATGTAGAGGGGAAATAACTTGGATTCCGCCTTTAAGCAAGCGATGAATCTTTTAGAACGCTAATGGATATTCAAAGTCAAATTGCTGTTTTCCAATGTAGGTCAATGGGAAAGTGCTTTTAGGCAGTTGTAGTACCACCAAGGTCAGATCAAGGGAAGATCTTGGGATTGTCTAGGGAAGATCTAGGGATCATCCAGGGAACATCAAGGGAACATCTAGGGATTGTCTAGGGAAGACCAAGGTCAGATCAAGGGAACATCTAGGGATTGTCAAGGGAAGATCTAGGGATCATCCAGGGAACATCAAGGTCAGATCAAGGGAACATCTAGGGATTGTCTTGGGAAGACCAAGGTCAGATCAAGGGAACATCTAGGGATTGTCAAGGGAACATCTAGGGATTGTCTAGGGAAGATCTAGGGAACATCCAGGGAACATCAAGGGAACATCTTAGAAAGATCCAGTGAAGATCTAGGGAAGGTATGGGTATTTTTGTTCCATTGTACCCATAGAGCATGCACACTTTTTCCTTTGACCCCACCTCCAAATGTAAGCCCCACCCACATACTTAAGCCCCGCCTCCCACCCGCTACCTTGCGTCTGGTTTCGGCTCAGTCTAATGAATGCAGAGGGGAAATAACTTGGATTCGGCCTTTAAGCAAGCGGTGAATCTTTTAGAACGCTAATGGATATTCAAAGTCAAATTGCTGTTGCAGGTCAATGGGAAAGTGCTTTGAGGCAGTTGTAGTACCACCATTTGACCACTAGGGAAATGTATTAAACACCTGGCTCTTCTCCTGGTCTCCTGCCATGAAGGTCATGGTGCAGGTTGTCTGAGAAGTCTTCCTCTCTCACAGTTATCTATGATGTGTGAAGTCAGAAATGTAAAGCAGACGTCTTGTTTGAGATGAGGTCTCTCTCCGGCACATCTTCGGCTGGGGAGGTTTGTTTCTGCATCTTCAGAGCAGCAACACCTGCAGATGGCCTGAGCCTCGTAGAAAAATGGCCTACCTGCCTGTCAGCCTTCCATCGGGGCACACACTGATCTCGTGCCCTCATTGGTCATGTGCGCGTTCGTGTGTGTTGGGGGAGGGGCTCTGAGAGGAAGTGGCAGATTTTCTCCGGTTGTGTATTTTCAAATGCTAGCGATCTCGAGCCGGTTTCTCAAACTTACCTACCCCACCTTTAAATCATGTCCCGGCTAAAAGACAACCCTCCCCTTCAGATGATTTCCTGACACAACAAAACAGACTATAACACCACTTAATGTTAAATACCAACTATGTGCAATATATATATATGCTGTTAATAACTGTGCAATAATAACCTGGCAGCTAAAGAACTGTTACAGGATGTCTATTTGTATAAATTGTATTTTTTTTGTATCTAAAAAGGTCTCCTATTATTCTGTTATCATCAATATATCACAGCTCTCAGAGATATCCAGAACCTGTCTCTGATTGGCTGAAACACCAAACAGATCATTGCAGCATTACCCATAATCCCCTCTGTTTCTGCCCTGTTTCCAAAGTGCTGATTCTCTGTCTGTTACTTCAGATGAAAATAAGGAGCCCCTCCCCACGCCCTTCTGAGAGACGTTTGGTTACAAAGAACTCAATGGTGCTCTCGGAGGAGATGTTCCCCCTCTGTGGGACGAATATTCTGATTCTGATTGTCGTTCTCTCCGTCCTCACCTCAAAGATCTCCTCGCGGGACACCTCGATGCGGCAGTGTCCGGCCTGCGGCTGCTGCTGGGACAGCTCCTGCCGCAGGATCTTCAGCTTCTGGACCAGGTCTCTCTTGTACTTGGGCACCGTGAGGCACTCGTTCTCCTCGGGCAGCTGGGCGGGCGACACCGGAACCTGCTGGACCTGGTCCTTCAGGTGGTTCTGACGACTGGGAGGAGGGCGGGAGAAAGAGGGGCGAGAGAAATCAGGATGCTGTTATTTTTATTTATTTTTTACTTTGTTCAACAGCTACGGTTATTCCATCAGAGCATGTGTCAAAAGTAGGTAAACAAATCTTCACTTTATAGAAAAATAGGTGGCGTAACCAGGGCAACCACACAGACAGAAGACAAACAGACATATACAAACAATTCAATACTAAACAATAAATGTCATCAGAATGTTGTTATAACTACTGGCTGCTATTTAGAGGGATGACCATGGCTCACAGGATTTAAAAAAGAACATTCATGTAATGCATCATGTCTGTGGGGTATGTAACAGTCAGTGTCAGTGGGGTCTCTGGATAGGCCAAGTGTTAGATGCATGAACGTTTGCTTCATTTTGTTCTCAAAAAATAAGACCAAAATGTGCCAAGAACTTAAAAAGAAAGCAGCGATGCATGATGAAATGTTTCCAACACAGCGGCGAACCACAGCGTCAGCAGGCTGAGAGACATCCTCTGTGGGTAAAGACGACAGGGGTCTCCACTTTGAACCAGCCACTGTGTTAGGAAGACAGAGGGTGGCATATAACACACACACACACACACACACACACACACACACATAAAAAGAGCCTTTATTGGGCCGGCACTAAAGGATAATGTGCTCAGTGGCCTTTTGCACTCCGGTGGGGGGGGGGGGGGGGGTCGCAGGGTCGTAAACAGAACGAGCACAGAGGGTGCTGGAAGAAATACCTGTGACCGTGCTGCAGTTCCTTTATAGCCCAACATTAGCCGCCTTTAGCTTAGCGGTGGTGACGTGAAGTCATGTGACCGTGCTGTAGTTCCTTTATAGCCCAACATTAGCCGCCATTAGCTTAGCGGTGGTGAGGTGAAGTCATGTGACCGTGCTGTAGTTCCTTTATAGCCCAACATTAGCCGCCTTTAGCTTAGCGGTGGTGACGTGAAGTCATGTGACCGTGCTGTAGTTCCTTTATAGCCCAACATTAGCCGCCATTAGCTTAGCGGTGGTGAGGTGAAGTCATGTGACCGTGCTGTAGTTCCTTTATAGCCCAACATTAGCCACCTTTAGCTTAGCGGTGGCGACGTCATCATAAACGTTTGTTTGTCACAGAGATTATTCTCTGCAATAATCCAAAATCCCATCGAGAAATCCCATTGGAGTTTTGTGGAGGGAACCAAGGAGATGCTAACTTTCATGTTGTCCTACAAAAATACTTCATCCCTGCACCTCTAAGGTTCTTTCTGAAACTAAAGCTCAATCGCTAAAATACAGACTGATGTGTCAGACTGTATTCTGAAACGTCTCGACTGAAATCTGCTCCTCTCAACTATCCGCTCTATATCTTGCCTTCTCCTCGACCACAATGACAACGTCTCCTCCACAAAGTGATTGAGTTTGGTTTCTGCTGTCTGCCCAGCTCAATCCAGTTTCTGCTAAATCACTTCCTGCGATCCCAAAAAGCCACAGAGGGGCCTCGAGGACACTCAGACGTCCTCTTTATCGCCTGCACTAGACTCCAGAGTTGGGAAGTAGTGGAGTACAAAGACCTCGTTACTGTACTTAAGTACATTTTTCTGGTATCAGTACTTTACTCCACTTTTTTACTTTGACTTCTTACATGTTGAACTCAAATACCTGTACTTTCTACTTCTTACATGTTGAACCCAAATACCTGTACTTTCTACTTCTTACATGTTGAACCCAAATACCTGTACTTTCTACTTCTTACATGTTGAACCCAAATACCTGTACTTTCTACTTCTTACATGTTGAACTCAAATACCTGTACTTTCTACTTCTTACATGTTGAACTCAAATACCTGTACTTTCTACTTCTTACATGTTGAACCCAAATACCTGTACTTTCTACTTCTCACATGTTGAACCCAAATACCTGTACTTTCTACTTCTCACATGTTGAACCCAAATACCTGTACTTTCTACTTCTTACATGTTGAACTCAAATACCTGTACTTTCTACTTCTTACATGTTGAACTCAAATACCTGTACTTTCTACTTCTTACATGTTGAACTCAAATACCTGTACTTTCTACTTCTCTCATGTTGAACTCAAATACCTGTACTTTCTACTTCTTACATGTTGAACTCAAATACCTGTACTTTCTACTTCTCACATGTTGAACACAAATACCTGTACTTTCTACTTCTTACATGTTGAACACAAATACCTGTACTTTCTACTTCTTACATGTTGAACTCAAATACCTGTACTTTCTACTTCTTACATGTTGAACTCAAATACCTGTACTTTCTACTTCTCACATGTTGAACCCAAATACCTGTACTTTCTACTTCTCCCATGTTGAACTCAAATACCTGTACTTTCTACTTCTTACATGTTGAACCAAATACCTGTACTTTCTACTTCTTACATGTTGAACCCAAATACCTGTACTTTCTACTTCTTACATGTTGAACCAAATACCTGTACTTTCTACTTCTTACATGTTGAACTCAAATACCTGTACTTTCTACTTCTTACATGTTGAACTCAAATACCTGTACTTTCTACTTCTTACATGTTGAACTCAAATACCTGTACTTTCTACTTCTCACATGTTGAACTCAAATACCTGTACTTTCTACTTCTCACATGTTGAACTCAAATACCTGTACTTTCTACTTCTTACATGTTGAACTCAAATACCTGTACTTTCTACTTCTTACATGTTGAACCCAAATACCTGTACTTTCTACTTCTTACATGTTGAACTCAAATACCTGTACTTTCTACTTCTCACATGTTGAACTCAAATACCTGTACTTTCTACTTCTTACATGTTGAACCCAAATACCTGTACTTTCTACTTCTCTACATGTTGAACTCAAATACCTGTACTTTCTACTTCTTACATGTTGAACTCAAATACCTGTACTTTCTACTTCTTACATGTTGAACTCAAATACCTGTACTTTCTACTTCTTACATGTTGAACACAAATACCTGTACTTTCTACTTCTCACATGTTGAACTCAAATACCTGTACTTTCTACTTCTTACATGTTGAACTCAAATACCTGTACTTTCTACTTCTTACATGTTGAACTCAAATACCTGTACTTTCTACTTCTCACATGTTGAACTCAAATACCTGTACTTTCTACTTCTTACATGTTGAACCCAAATACCTGTACTTTCTACTTCTTACATGTTGAACCAAATACCTGTACTTTCTACTTCTCACATGTTGAACTCAAATACCTGTACTTTCTACTTCTCTCATGTTGAACTCAAATACCTGTACTTTCTACTTCTCACATGTTGAACTCAAATACCTGTACTTTCTACTTCTTACATGTTGAACTCAAATACCTGTACTTTCTACTTCTTACATGTTGAACTCAAATACCTGTACTTTCTACTTCTCTCATGTTGAACTCAAATACCTGTACTTTCTACTTCTTACATGTTGAACTCAAATACCTGTACTTTCTACTTCTTACATGTTGAACTCAAATACCTGTACTTTCTACTTCTTACATGTTGAACTCAAATACCTGTACTTTCTACTTCTCTCATGTTGAACTCAAATACCTGTACTTTCTACTTCTTACATGTTGAACTCAAATACCTGTACTTTCTACTTCTTACATGTTGAACTCAAATACCTGTACTTTCTACTTCTTACATGTTGAACTCAAATACCTGTACTTTCTACTTCTCACATGTTGAACTCAAATACTTGTACTTTCTACTTCTCTCATTTCCCAAACAGCTGGTTCCTTTAGTCTGAATGTGTGTTGGTGCGTGATCATTATTCTTCAGAGTCACTGCGTGCCTATTGGTTGGAACACGATCCGTGTATCCATCACTTCCTAGTCTTCTCTAAAGAAGAGGGACCAATGGAAACGTTGTCATGTTGCCGTTGGTCACCATGGAAACATTCATTAGCTAACAATGACATTATTGTTCTATTAATATAAAGGGAGGTCAGGTACTCTTTAAAGCAGCTGCTAGCTATGGGTACTTTTTACTGAAGTACCCTTCAAAGCCTCTTTACTTTGACTTAAGAAGTTTAGTCAGTACTTCTACTTTTACCAGAGTATTGTTAAACACGAGTATCTGTACTTGTACTTGAGTAAAGGATGTGTACTTTAACATCTCTGATAGCCTCACGGATGGGAGGGGAGGGAGAGCATCTCCTCCTGCACGTTCACCATAAATCAAACATTCCTGCTCCTCTCTCGTCTCTCTCCAACATCTCGACCCATGAGCTGGTGCATGTTGACTAAAGTTGGCGCAGTAAAAGCAATGTTTTCACTGTGCAACTAATCACTAATGTCTGGGAGATGACACGGATATTCCTGTACGGAGGGCGACCCTGCAGCCAAGGATTCAGTTACCGCTCTAACCTTGAATTAGAAGACCCCCAGTGTGGATGCTCCGGCAGTGTCGTTAGCAAATAAAAAAAGGCCATAAACCGTAACTTTGACATATATATATATATATATCGAACATTCTTGTGGGATGACGGCACACGAGGGGTGAGCATTTCTAACGTCCCGGACTTGATAAAAGGCAGATGTCTCGATGGAAATCCATGACGACTGATATCTTTTCCAGTCACGAGAAAGTCCCTCCGAAGTCTTTTCTCTGAGCGGCAATGGAGCAGCTTTAGTTGGGACGGATAAATAAATAGTTCTTTTAGAGCGTTAATGTGATGAGAACGCACTGTTTGTATACAAGTCATTCCACTCAGGCCCACGAAGTGTCCTTGAGTAACCAGGAGATGTACGGCGTTTCAATCTTAAGGCCCGGACACACCAAGCGGACACAGACGGACCCCCGACTGTTGTGTCGCCTCGCCTCTCTGCGTTTTGGCCATGTGTCGCACTGGAACCAAGTGGAGCCGGGAGGCCAATAAGGAAGTGCCTCAAACTGCAGTTCATCTAGTGGCCAGTAGGAGCAGGCTGCAGAAGGGAGCCATTTCCATAGACCCCCAATCTCCACAGACCCCCATGTTAAAATGACCAACTTTACAGCAGAAATAAACATGTTTCCATCGTGGTTCAAAAAAACCATATTCTCTGTTTCGTTAGATCCCCCCCTCATGACTGCTGTGTGGGCGGTGAATTGTTTTAGAACGCAACCCTTTTAGTTATATTAGGTCTTAACGTTTTAGCATACATTAGGGCGTGGTCACCTTGAGTGGCAGGTCTCTGCAGTGAGTGCTGCTTCTAGCTTTCTGTCTCTCTGCTAGCTCCGTTAGCTCAGTAAGCTCCAGGATGCTACAGGGGCTCAACTGCTGGGCTGATCCCGGGAACACAACTTGAACCCGGACGTGTTTGTTGTGTTGGTGCCTGGTGGAGTATTCTTCATTTAAATATCGGACTTATCTTAAGGCTTTTGGAGGTTCCGCCTCTTTGCCCTTATTTGGAGCAGGCGGGAGTTAGACTCTGTCACTGTCGAGCCGTTAGTGGCCGACACCGTCTACTTTAGGCTTCTCGGCAACTCTGCAGAATCCTGTGGGTGACGTCACGGACACTACGTCCATACAGTCTATGACTGGAACACACCGCAAAGACTTCAGCCGACGGCCAAGAAGCACGTACGAACTGCGCATGCGTGAGTGGCAATACCTCTCCTTACCAGCAGGCGGCGGTAGTATTCCAAAAGAGGCAACAACCGGAAGACAGCGTGATAACCGAGAGAAGAAGAACAGACTGCGTAATATAAACAAATAGCGTCTGTGCTCCATGTTCCCTCTACAGCGAGAAGCTCACGGGGCTTCCCGAACCCGAGTCGAGAGCTGGAGTTCAATGAAGTCTCAGATTTGCCTTCTTAATGGTTTGTTTGGGTCCTCACTTCCGTTTCGCTTCTCATGCACTGATTCGCTAGCTGAACAGCCAATCAGAGTGATTTCTTTGGCCGACAGCCTTTAGCCGACTGCCCACCGATTCGACATGTCGACATGTTGAACCAAAAAGGTGTCGGCACGGCTGAAAAGACACGACGGTGCGGGACACACCAATCTGAGCAGGCCTGACGCCCACCGACGGCCAACATCGGCTTGGTGTGTCCGGGCCTCAAGACTTTATGTGAGTTTTAGATGATTTTAACAAATACATTTAATGACATTTGACAGCTGCAGAGAAACCATTGCCTGTGTATAAAATAATTCCAGTGTAGGCTTTGGGAGTAATGGGTTACATCTAATGGGATAATCAGGATACAAAGAAAACGGTATTCCCTCACACTTACATTAAAAAACACCCAAAAAAAAGTCTAAGATTTGGGGATATCTAGCACGATGACAGTGTTAGCAGAAACCTAAAAGGAGCATTTAGTGTTTGTTGGAAAGGATCAGATGTTATCTCTTCTCTGTCAGCTCGAAGCTAATCTGCAGGAATCCTGAAGTCAAATGTAAAACCTTTTAAGGCCTTTTTTAAGACCCTTTCCATACATTTTAAGACCTCATCGCCACTTCGAGTTTTAACCGGTTACCATGGCGACACACTTCACCTCACATTGACTATATACAGTATCGATTGTCCTTCCTCCTTATCTTCCAACCATTTGGACGCAGACTTGCATTTCCCCATAACGATGTTGCTTAGCAACCGGCGTAAACGGACCTTCGCGCACTATCAAGCAGTGAGCGTGCGATGTCCTGTTCAGATGACGTCAAACCCAACGGGATGCCATAAATAAACGACACAGAATCACACGACACACCTACGCCATGACTACATTCAGGCAGACTGTAGAACACAACCTCTCTGGACAATTAGATACTTATTGAAAACAAGATACAAAATGTAATACCTTGGAAAATGATACTTTTTAATAGCCTTAATTTTCGCTAAATTTATTTAACAACCTTTAATACTTTTTAAGACCCCGCGGACGCCCTGGAATAAGCTGAATGAAAATGAAAGGCAGCTTCTCCTATCAATAAAATCACTTTTGATCCTAAATATCTTCTTCCTGTCCAAGGTCACATGGTTCTGATGTCTTACATAATAAGTAGAAACATCTTATTGATATTTATTTCCTCGTGTTCTTATCGGCATTGCATTTGATATCGTCGTAATCTAAAAGTAATCAGGTTACTTTTATATTGTGATACTCAGATTACGTTACTCCCAAAAACACGCCCATTTCCTGTCTTTGATGTGCACTAATAATCCCCCCAGAATAAATATACGGTAGAAATTCAATGCATGATAATTTCTCACATCTGGGCATTAACTTCACAAATTAAAAACAAATGTGGGCTCCGTTTCTATAAGGCTTTTTCACAGGATGAAGTGAAAGCAAATGCAAAAACCCAAACACGTTCTTTGACCCGTCAGAAAAAAGGAAACCTGATCTGGAGGAATGAGGTCAGGCGTACACTGCTCCACCTTTGTGCTGCAAGGAACTCTGGGTAAATCTATGGATGCACAGTGGGTGTTTGAACAGCTGCACACGGGGAAGAGATTCTGAACACGAGGCATGTAGCGAGATACACACACACACACACACACACACACACACACACACACACACACACACACACACACACACACACACACACACACACACACACACACACACACACACACACACACACACACACACACACACACACACACACACACACACACACACACACACACACACACACACACACACACACACACACACACACACACACACACACACACACACACACACACACACACACACACACACACACACACACAGCTCATTCATGGACTTGGCATCCAGTTAGCGCTCCGTTTCCTGGATGTACGACGCTCCGCGGCCTCGCTCTCCACATCTGAAGTCTGGCCGGCGCTTTGTGACGGATTGTGTGGTAAAACGCCTTTACGATCAAAAACCTTGGCGGGGCGAGGAGAGTACTTTTTGTGTGGGGAAAAGAAAGACTATGTTTTTCTGTGATCAGCAGCAGAGGTGTAAATGAACTAAGTAGATTTACTCAAGTACTGTACTTAAGTAAAATGTTGAGGTACTTGTACTTCTACTCCACTACAGTTCAGAGGTACATGGTGTACTTTGACTCCACTACATGTATTTAATCCCTTTAGTTACTTCACAGATGAATGATGTGAAATCTAACCAAATGTTGAATCAGACTTCAGTTCCACCTGGAGTGAATCCACCAGCTACCCTGCAGTCTACAAAGTACTTCAGACTAGCTGCACCTTCACCAGCTCCCCTGCAGTCTACAAAGTACTTCAGACTAGCTGCTCCTCCACCAGCTACCCTGCAGTCTACAAAGTACTTCAGACTAGCTGCTGCTCCACCAGCTACCCTGCAGTCTACAAAGTACTTCAGACTAGCTGCTGCTCCACCAGCTACCCTGCAGTCTACAAAGTACTTCAGACTAGCTGCACCTTCACCAGCTACCCTGCAGTCTACAAAGTACTTCAGACTAGCTGCACCTCCACCAGCTACCCTGCAGTCTACAAAGTACTTCAGACTAGCTGCACCTCCACCAGCTACCCTGCAGTCTACAAAGTACTTCAGACTAGCTGCACCTTCACCAGCTACCCTGCAGTCTACAAAGTACTTCAGACTAGCTGCACCTTCACCAGCTACCCTGCAGTCTACAAAGTACTTCAGACTAGCTGCTCCTCCACCAGCTACCCTGCAGTCTACAAAGTACTTCAGACTAGCTGCTCCTCCACCAGCTACCCTGCAGTCTACAAAGTACTTCAGACTAGCTGCACCCTCACCAGCTCTGAGAACACTTTCATGATCAATCATTATAAAACATATATATATATTATTCTGAAATGGACCAATCTGCACAACGACTACTTTCACTGTCTTTCACTATATTTAGATGAGAATACTTTTCTACTTTCACTCGAGGAACATTTTGAATGCAGGACTTTTACTGGAACAGAGTATTCCTACACTCTGGTACTTCTACTTTCACTCAAGTACAAGATCTGAGTACTTCTACTTTTACTCAAGATCTGAGTACTTCTACTTTTACTCAAGATCTGAGTACTTCTACTTTTACTCAAGATCTGAGTACTTCTACTTTTACTCAAGATCTGAGTACTTCTACTTTTACTCAAGATCTGAGTACTTCTACTTTTACTCAAGATCAAGATCTGAGTACTTCTACTTTTACTCAAGTACAATATCTGAGTACTTCTACTTTTACTCAAGATCTGAGTACTTCTACTTTTACTCAAGTACAAGATCTGAGTACTTCTACTTTTACTCAAGTACAATATCTGAGTACTTCTACTTTTACTCAAGATCTGAGTACTTCTACTTTTACTCAAGTACCAGATCTGAGTACTTCTACTTTTACTCAAGATCTGAGTACTTCTACTTTTACTCAAGATCTGAGTACTTCTACTTTTACTCAAGTACAAGATCTGAGTACTTCTACTTTTACTCAAGTACAATATCTGAGTACTTCTACTTTAACTCAAGAACAAGATCTGAATACTTCTACTTTTACTCAAGTACAAGATCTGAGTACTTCTTTTACTCAAGTACTAGATCTGAGTACTTCTTGCTACTCTGCTCTGAAGCTCTACAGGTGGCGAACACACCTTGGCACAGGATCCGGCTGTAAAACATCCACTGAGGGGGAGGCAGCGTGTCTGAGAGTGTGTATGTGTGTGTGCGTGTGTGTGTTCCAGTCTGCTGGCGTGAAGCCCGAAATCCTTACCTGACATTCTGACTCTCGATGGCCCCTCGAGAACCGTTGGGGCTCGGGCTCGGACTGCAAAACAAAGAGAAAACGGAGACGGGAAATAAATCTCTCTTGCTTTTATACCCAGTTTTATTTTATGTTCCGTCTAATTTATTTGTCCGGAACCTCTTTCCTGTACTGTAGCACTCACTTTAGGACTAGGTGCAGGTTGGCGGAGAGGCGCGGGTCAGTGAACTGCGTGGTTCGGTTGTTGTGGTCGACAAAGTAGACCCTCCCCGTGGCTGTGTTTCGTATCTCCCATCCAGGAGGGAGAGGACCCAGCTCCTCACAGTTCACATTACTCAGGTCTCTGTGGAACAACACACAATAAAACAGGAATGTATCAAAAATAAAACTGAAACTGACTGAAATAATGTCTGTAACACAAGAGATTTTAACATTTTGTTCTACGACCATAAATGCGTCAGTACAAGTGTCTAAATGAGACGATTTAACGTCATCACGCCCAATATTAGCCGCCTTTAGCTTAGCCGCGGTGACGTGAAGTCATGTGACCGTGCTGTAGTTCCTTTATAGCCCAATATTAGCCGCCTTTAGCTTAGCGGTGGTGACGTGAAGTCATGTGACCGTGCTGTAGTTCCTTTATAGCCCAATATTAGCCACCTTTAGCTTAGCGGTGGTGACGTGAAGTCATGTGACCGTGCTGTAGTTCCTTTAGCCTATCATTAGGCAAGGCAAGGCAAGTTTATTTATATAGCACTTTTCAACACAAGGCAATTCAAAGTGCTTTACAAAAAAATGAAAGACATTAAGAAAATGGCATTTAAAATCAGTCATTAAAAAGAAAAGCTAATAAAATAAACATAAAAAGAAAAAATACATGGATAAAAGTTACAGTGCAGTTTAAGATATGAATAGTTCAATTAAAGCAGCGACAAAAAGAAAAGTCTTCAGCCTGGATTTAAAAGTAGTCAGAGTTGCAGCGGACCTGCAGGTTTCTGGGAGTTTGTTCCAGATGTTTGGAGCATAATAACTGAACGCTGCTTCTCCATGTTTAGTTCTGACTCTGGGGACAGAAAGCTGACCAGTCCCTGAAGACCTGAGAGATCTGGATGGTTCATCATTTAGCAGGAGGTCAGAAATGTATTTTGGGCCTAAACCATTCAGTGCTTTATAAACCAGCAGCAGTATTTAGAAATCTATTCTTTGACACACAGGAAGCCAGTGTGAAGACTTCAGAGCAGGAGTGATGTGATCCACTTTCTTAGTGTTAGTGAGGACTCGAGCAGCGGCGTTCTGAATCAGCTGCAGCTTCCTAATAGATGTGTTAGTGAGACCTGTGAAGACATCATTGCAGTAGTCCAGTCTACTGAAGATAAAGGCATGGACACGTTTTTCCAGATCCTGCTGTGACATTAGTCTTTTAATCCTAGATATATTCTTTAGGTGATAGTAGGCTGATTTAGTAACTGTTTTAATGTGACTGTTGAAGCTCAGGTCAGAGTCCATGACTACACCTAGATGTCTGGCTTTATCTGTTGGTTTGAACATTGCAGACTGAAGCTCAGCGCTAACTTTTATACGTTCTGACTTGGCTCCAAAAACCATTACCTCAGTTTTATCTTTGTTTAATTGGAGAAAGTTCTGACACATCCAGTCATTGATTTGTTCAATGCACTTACTCAGTGTTTGAACTGGAGAATAGTCTCCTGGTGAAATGGTTACGTAAATGTGTGTGTCATCTGCATAGCTATGGTAACTTATTTTGTTGTTTTTCATTATCCGAGCCAGTGGTAGCATGTAGATATTAAAGAGAAGAGGCCCCAAGATGGAGCCTTGAGGAACCCCACATGTCATATCTGTCAACTCAGATGTGTATTTACCTATAGAAACAAAGTTGTTTCTGTCCTTTAAGTAGGATTCAAACCAATTTAGAACTGTTTCCGAAAGTCCCACCCAGTTTTCCAGTCGGTCTAGTAATATGCTGTGGTCAACAGTGTCAAACGCAGCACTGAGATCTAATAATACTAACACTGAAGTGCTGCCACTGTCTGTGTTTAAGTGGATGTCATTAAAGACCTTTCCAAGAGCAGTCTCAGTGCTGTGGTTTGGACGAAAGCCTGACTGGAACACATCGAAACAGTTATTTAAATGCAAGAAATTACTCAGCTGTTGAAAAACAACCTTTTCAATGATCTTACCTAGAAATGGCAGGTTTGATATGGGCCTGTAATTGTTCATTACTGAAGCATCTAGATTATTCTTTTTTAAGAGCGGTTTAATGACTGCAGTTTTCAGGGCCTGTGGAAAAATACCTGAGTGAAGAGATTTGTTTACTATATGAAGTAGTTCTGAGGCCATGCAAGGCAAAACATCTTTGAAAAATCCTGTTGGAATAATATCAAGGCAGCAGGAGGAGGACTTCAGAAGTTGAATAATGTCCTCCAGGCTTTTATCATTAATCTGATGGAATTGTGTCATGATGTCTGAATTTATGTTAAGTGGACACAGAGACAAAACATGTGCTGTTCCTGATGCAGAGGCACTGACTGCTTGTCTGATGTTCTGAATGTTGTCAGTGAAGGAGGCAAAGTCATTGCACGCCCTGGTGGATAGAAATTCAGAGGCTACTGACACTGGGGGGTTAGTTAGTCTGTCGACGGTAGCAAACAAGGCACGGGCGTTGTTTTTGTTTTTGGTAATGATATCAGAGAAGAACGATTGTCGTGCGTTTTTCAATTCCAAATTATAAAGGCCAAGTCTCTCTTTATAGATTTCAAAATGAACCTGGAGATTTGTTTTTCGCCACCTACGTTCAGCTTTTCGACATTCTCTTTTTTCTGCTCTCACGGTCATGGCCTTTCTCCGTGGAGATATTTTCTTGCCAGTCACTTCCTTTACCTTAGTTGGAGCAATGGCATCTATAACATTTTTAATTTTTGAATTAAAATGATCTACTAGCTCATTTACTGAGATGTTAGCAGGGGCAAGTGGGGAAGAAATGTGGGTGGGTATTGTCCACAGTGACCATTGCATGTATAATGTACAATGTGTATCTGTAAAGCGCTTTGAGCACTGGAAAAGCGCTATAATAAATGCAAGGAATTATTATTATTATTAAAAATTCTGAGTAAACATTTCCCTAGTGTTTTCAGTTAAATATCGCTTTGTGGTTACCTCTTTTTGAACCTTTGTGTGAACAGAAATAGAGCTCTCAAAGAAAACACAGGAATGGTCAGACAGTACAACATCAGTCACCACAACCTTAGAGATATTCAGACCCTTTGAGATAATTAAGTCCAAAGTGTGCCCCTTATTGTGCGTGGGCTCCGTCACCAGGCTTGGAATTTCGTCATTTTAGGGGCAAGGCCATTTGGCCTTCCCGTTCACATTTTTTTTAAGGGCACAAAGGCCACATGACAGGGCACAAAGGCCACATGACAGGGCACAAAGGCCACATGACAGGGCACAAAGGCCACATGACAGGGCACAAAGGCCACATGACAGGGCACAAAGGCCACATGACAGGGCACAAAGGCCACATGACAGGGCACAAAGGCCACATGACAGGGCACAAAGGCCACATGACAGGGCACAAAGGCCACATGACAGGGCACAAAGGCCACATGACAGGGCACAAAGGCGGGCACAAAGGCTGTTTGGTTAAATTACGCTGGTCAATCAACATGACTGAAAAGTGTAGCACTAACGTCAACACCAGTCGTTTTACAAACGGCTGAATAGCAATAGTGTTTCTTAAACGTATACGTTAAGTTCAGCCATAAACCACATAAGTCAGTCAGGGGTAGACAGTAAGGGTAAATGGTATTGTCACTGGCCCCACCATTGTAACCACTGGCCCGGAGCATTCGTCCACCAAAAAAAATCGACTAATAATGAAGAAAATTAACACATTTGTTGCAATAATATATGCACTAACTACATTACTACTTGTACTACAACATTTTAATCATCAGTTCTTCCTCATTTTCCTCAATTGTTCATATTTGGTTTATTAAAATAATGATATTGTGGTCATTGTTAAAAAATGTCTGCTATTATTATGAGTATTATTATTTGTATAATGCACTTTCTGCCTTCCTGTCATTAGGAGTTAGACATGTAATGGCTATGTAGTAGATTAGAACCTTCATTATCCTAAACTGCTGGGACATTTCGCCAATACCTTTATATTGTCTACTCTTCACTTACTTGTCAGCATAGGTCGGCATTGATGTACAGAGCCGACAGAAGACCTTGTTTATACTGGCATCATATTGTAGAGGTGTGACGCGTCCTGAAACCAGGAAGTAGCTGCTGGTTCCCTCCACAAAAAGCAATGGAATTTCTCCACAGGGTTTTGGAAAATAGCTGGAAATAAGGTCTGTGGAAAACAAACCTGTTTGATAAATGCACGTTTTGTTCAGCCGGATAATCTCCACATGTCTACCCTACTTTTATAATGTTCGAATCATAAATCTAATCGATAGATTATAAAAGGGTTTTAGGACGCGGCACTGCAGCCAGCTCCCTGTCACTCCTTTAACTCCTCCGGTGAATTTATTTTATTTGAAGATTGTTTTTTGCACGGCGCTTGGCCGGTTACCGCTCGTATTAAAAACATTTTGGCGAATGGTTAGGTGGCGCGATAGTCTGTAGTGAAGAAGGAGCGCCCTCCCGCTCACGGGAGCCTGCTCGCGATGTGCTCCACAGCAAACAGCTGTTTGCACTGCGGAGCACATTGCGAGCAGCAAACAGCTGTTTGCTTTCCCCCCAACAACGACAACCGACTCACGAAACGCTATGTTGTAGCGTTGATAAACGAAACAATTTAACTAAATTGCTAGTCAAAATACCAATACCACAGGACATTTTGTTTTACTTTTGACAGGGGCACAAAGGCCACTTTGGCCTTGAATTGCATTTTTTTAACAGGGCATCACGGCCAAAGTGCGGGGCACGACCTGTCCGTCACATGCTGAGTCAGTCCATAGCTATCAAGAACACAACACAGTTCTTTAGCCCCTCTGTCCTGGGGGTTGTCAACATGGATGTTAAAATCACCAACAATGACTAGACGGTCAAAGTCAATACACACTACAGACAGCAGTTCAGTAAAGTCATCAGAAAAGCTTGCACAGTATTTGGGTGGCCTATAGATATTTAGGAACAGAGCTCGAGAGGAGCGTTTCAGCTGAAGGGCCACATATTCAAAAGAATCAAAGTTCCCATACGATGTCTTCCTGCATTGAAGGGAATCATTGAACAGAACAGCAACTCCACCCCCTCTCTTATGCATTCTTTCCTGACTCATAAAACTAAAGTCGGGAGGGGTTGATTCGATAAGAACAGCTGCACTGCTATTTTGTTCAATCCAAGTTTCCGTTAAAACATAAAATCGAGATTGTGCTCAGTGATAAAATCATTGATTAAAAATGTTTTCCTGCCAAAGACCTGCCATTTAATAAAGCTAGTTTAAGTTCGTTTAACACACTATCCGTCAGGTTTTTTGTGACAAGCTGTGGCTGACATGGAATCACTGCTAAATTAGATAAACTCACACAAACGTTTGAGCGCCTCCTTTAGCTTAGCGGTGGTGATGTGAAGTCATGTGACCGTGCTGTAGTTCCTTTATAGCCCAACATTAGCCGCCTTTAGCTTAGCGGTGGTGACGTGAAGTCATGTGACCGTGCTGTAGTTCCTTTATGGCCCTACATGAGCCGCCTTGAGCTTAGCGGTGGTGACGTGAAGTCATGTGACCGTGCTGTAGTTCCTTTATAGCCCAACATTAGCCGCCTTTAGCTTAGCGGTGGTGACGTGAAGTCATGTGACCGAGCTGTAGTTCCTTTATAGCCCAACATTAGCCGCCTTTAGCTTAGCGGTGGTGAGGTGAAGTCATGTGACCGTGCTGTAGTTCCTTTATAGCCCAACATTAGCCTCCTTTAGCTTAGCGGTGGTGATGTGAAGTCATGTGACCGTGCTGTAGTTCCTTTATAGCCCAACATTAGCCGCCTTTAGCTTAGCGGTGGTGACGTGAAGTCATGTGACCGTGCTGTAGTTCCTTTATAGCCCAACAGTAGCCTCCTTTAGCTTAGCGGTGGTGACGTGAAGTCATGTGACCGTGCTGTAGTTCCTTTATAGCCCAACATTAGCCGCCTTTAGCTTAGCGGTGGTGACGTGAAGTCATGTGACCGTGCTGTAGTTCCTTTATAGCCCAACATTAGCCGCCTTTAGCTTAGCGGTGGTGACGTGAAGTCATGTGACCGTGCTGTAGTTCCTTTATAGCCCAACATTAGCCGCCTTTAGCTTAGCGGTGGTGACGTGAAGTCATGTGACCGTGCTGTAGTTCCTTTATAGCCCAACATTAGCCGCCTTTAGCTTAGCGGTGGTGACGTGAAGTCATGTGACCGAGCTGTAGTCCTTTATTGCCTAACATTAGCCACCTTTAGCTTAGCGGTGGTGATGTGAAGTCATGTGACCGTGCTGTAGTTCCTTTATAGCCCAACATTAGCTTTTTACTTCTTGAGATTGGATTCATGTTTCAGTTATAATAAAAGTGGTGTTAATATGTGGAGATGATCAAACATGTTTGTTTGTGACAGAGATTATTTCCGTCAATAATCCAAAATCCAATGGAAAAACCCCATTGGATTTTTGTCGAGGAAACAAGGAAGAGGTTTATTTATAAAATAAGTTCCTCTTTGCAGGAGTGAATGTTTCAGTTGTTCTGATTCCGTTCACATTACTCAGATCTCTGCAGAAGTGCACACAATATAGCAGGAATGTATGAAAAATATCACAGGGTGGGACGGGGGGTCAAACAGAGACGAAGCTCACACATCATATTGGTTTTAAAACATACCAGAGCACTGACTAACTGCGAGATTCCGAGATGTCTGAGAAATTACTTTTTTTATTCAATTTTTCTTCTTCTTCCTCCCATCTAAATTATTTACTGCTGCCCTGCAACCCATTTCATCTGGACTCCACGGAGACAGAAAGACTCAGAAATTACAGCAGGCTCGCTCTTTGCTTCGCTATGCGCTGACTCTTCTGTATTTCGGGGCTTTTAAAGCCAAAAGGGGGACTCTGGAGCCTCACGAGCGATGAGAGCTTGGCAGCGAATCGTTAGAGCGCCGGGCGAGGTGTGGCGTGACCAATAGTCTCCCATCAAGAGCAATAAAAAGATCATCCATCACTCAAACGCTGAGAGAATGCAAGCAGCAGGCCAGGTTTCATAATATCTCTCCTCTATTATTGATAGCATCTGGCCCGAGGACTTTAGTGCTAGTCGTCCTTGTTTTTGAGGGACTTAGCATGGACAAAAACGTGCGAACATTTGCACAGACGTCAGGACAAGTGAACACTGGCTTGTTTGGAAAATTAGGTAAATAGGCTTGTTGTGGGGTCCGACATTTCGCCTTTAAAGACTAGCAAGATGAGTAAAAAGACATGGCCGTCATTAAACAAAACGTTGTTGCAGAAGAACCAGCATGTTCCCTATAAGCAAGCATCTAATTTACTTGAAATCCCGCACACATATTAAGCTAAATGAGCTCTACAAAAAAGCCTGATAGACCACTAAGCTCCGCCTACTTAGAAGTGTTTCTAATTAGCATAACGCATATATGTGGGCGGGGCTTATTTCGAGGAATATTTCTGGAAGTATCTTCAGACACGAAACTTGGTATTCTTGTTAAAACCAAGCCCCCAGGAAGTGCGCCGGACTCCGAGGAAAATATTCGTTGTAGCGAAACGGCGGTACTACACTTCCGTATCAGTCGCTGGGCCCGGAAATACTTTTTCCCATTGACTAACATGGGGAAAGAGACGTCTGTAAATCGTTGGATAGTTTTTTTTAAACTAAATAAACTACCCAGTATGAACACTTGTATTGCCCTCATTAAAAACATTCGGTCCTGATGTTGTAAAATGTGCAAATAACGCTATTCTGAGAGTTAATTTTCCTCGGCATTATGAACGCGCATCTAACCCACGGGACCGAGCCGCCCGGCACGTTCATGTGACGTGTTCAGCACTACATGAGTTTTACCTTTACCCATGGATGCACAATAAGAACGGATTATATGAATATATGAATACTTTCGTGACGTTTCGCTTTCTCAAAAGTTGAGCCATTTTGTCCTCATGCGCCAATGAGAAACTCTCATAGGAATGAACGAGGCCCCGCCGCCCACGCCGTATCCAGCTCTTAATATTGTACATATATCTCAGTAGCACCCCATACTCAGTGCTCACTCACTGATAGAATGAAAGCAATAGGCCACGTATTTTAATATCAGACATATTTTATTGATATTATCTGGCCTGAGCTAAGCGCGTTAAGGTACTTGAGAAAACTTATAAAAAGTGTTATAACGATTGTTAAATGTGTGTTTGACTTATGTAGCATTACATCTGAACGGCAGAGAACCAAATCGTTCAGAGCTCCGTGACTCGGGGCTCCTCTCGGCACGTCAGCTCGTAATCGGCTGCAGGTTTACGGTGAATTACAAGAGACCGTGACACGATCTGTGTGTGATGTCAGGTATGTCAGTACATGCAGGAGATGTGAGCATCTGTGGACAAACCGATTTCTCGAGAAAACATTTTATTATTCTTGTGTTTTATGTGTTACGCTTTATAAGGTGGATAGTAAAAGGAGAAAAACCATACAAAAGTGGCAACGGAAAAGTATGTTGAAATGTTCCTGTCAGTTTATATATCGTGAAAGACAACTGTGACTAAATGTGATCGTAACTCTTTTTATGACGTAAGACAAACTGGGATCCATATCGTTGAAGAAAAAAGAGAGCCGACTAAAAGGTAGTTAAAAAAATTAAATATCTGCCGAATTCTCTCATTTATTATTATTAAAGGCATATTTTTCTTTAGCATCCTTTTTTAATGCTGAATTGTTTCATAAAAATATGTATTTTTTATTATCCTTATACATTTCTTTTTTGACCTACTTTGCAACTTATTGTTTTAGATTGTTTATGTCCGCACCACCAGATACCAAAGTTCCTTGAATGTGTAAACGTACCTGGCAATAAACTTTCTGAAGCTCAGCGCAAGTTCAACCAGGAAGTCCGTCTTTCCTCATTCATTTACTATTTCCATGTTACTACTCCTTTTCACCTCCCGTCCCTCTGAATCCAGGGTCAAGCTAAGCCCCTCCCCTTCAGACCGACCCCAACTATCCATTCACCACCACCAGGGTCAAGCTAAGCCCCTCCCCTTCAGACCGACCCCAACTATCCATTCACCACCACCAGGATCAAGCTAAGCCCCTCCCCTTCAGACCGACCCCAACTATCCATTCACCACCACCAGGGTCAAGCTAAGCCCCTCCCCTTCAGACCGACCCCAACTATCCATTCACCACCACCACCAGGGTCAAGCTAAGCCCCTCCCCTTCAGACCGACCCCAACTATCCATTCACCACCACCAGGGTCAAGCTAAGCCCCTCCCCTTCAGACCGACCCAACTATCCATTCACCACCACCAGGGTCAAGCTAAGCCCCTCCCCTTCAGACCGACCCCAACTATCCATTCACCACCACCAGGATCAAGCTAAGCCCCTCCCCTTTAGACCGACCCCAACTATCCATTCACCACCACCAGGGTCAAGCTAAGCCCCTCCCCTTCAGACCGACCCCAACTATCCATTCACCACCACCACCAGGGTCAAGCTAAGCCCCTCCCCTTCAGACCGACCCCAACTATCCATTCACCACCACCAGGATCAAGCTAAGCCACTCCCCTTCAGACCGAACCCAACTATCCATTCACCACCACCAGGGTCAAGCTAAGCCCCTCCCCTTCAGACCGACCCCAACTATCCATTCACCACCACCAGGGTCTAGACCCCGGGGGGTTTCATCGGATCGGGTCTCCCCTCCCGAATGATACTCCCGCACAACGGGGCCTAATCGCCAAAACTCCATTACATTCATTTGTGTATTCCTGGCAATAAATATGTGTTCTTTCATCAACACCGTCTCTCCTGATTGAAGTCTTATTCTGAATGGCTGACAAAATTAAAAGAGAAAACATTGACTTTAGTAGTCAGACTGACTCTACCACGGCTGCCTTACAGACTCTGCCAACAGGAAGTACGTACCGTGGGACTCGGGGGTCGTGCCACGTGCTGACGCCCGTCTGCGTGTGCAGGAAGTACACCTGACCCTGCTGCGTGGTCCTCTGCTCTGTAGGGACACACACACATCACAATATTAGATATAAGAATCTGATCGTACAGTGAATACAAATAAAAACGGAGCAACCCTGATGTCAAGCGGAGTAGTGGAATATAGGAAGTGGAAGTACTGGACCTCCTACCACTGTTACACTGAATACAATTTAGATATTTAGGTCTTAATGTGTGTATATGTATAAATGACTCAAAGCGCTTTTTATATGTATTTTTATATACATTTATTTTTATATTCGGGATTGTGGGAAACTGTATTTCGATCTCTGTCTGTGCACACAAACTGAAAGATTGACAATAACGTTGACTTTAATCCCGTTATCTGGGTCCCTGATGTCTGCCAGGAAGATTGTAGACGCTTGATTGAGTTTTGAAGGCGCCGCTGCAGTGGAAACATGCAACTGTTCGGCAGCCAGGCTCCAGCTCTGAACTCAAAGCGCTGTAAGTGCAAAGACGCTACGATCCTCCGTGTCTCCGGCTCCTTAAATCCTGCACACTGTGAGCTTGTTGGCTCTCCCATGAAAGCTTGCGATTGTCTGACTGTGTGCAGAGAGCAGCACAGAGGCCGTTAACAGCCAGATCAATTCAATTAGATTGTCTCCAATGGAGCCAGTATTTCAGGCTCCTATGTGTGGCGCTGAACGAGCACACAGATTAGAGTTAGCATCGCAATAACCACGGCGCTCAGGGGGAAGTGGAGATGGCTTTCATGGAGGATGAAACCAGAGCAATCAGAATATTAAATATTGATCCGTCTTAAGATAGGAGAGGCTGGACATACAGTATTCATAGCAGAGTGTCTCCAAACTTATTTAGATATCCTCAATGACCTCATCTCCACCATTACGACACAACATATTACAACTGGAAGTAAAGAAATGATCTTTCCTCTGCAGTTAAATCTCACTCAGTGTCTCTCCAGGAAGACGGGTATTTATTTATCTTGCATTGTGACTAACTTTGGTTCATGTGTTTCTAAAATGTGTATAAAGTAATGCTGTCAAAATTATCACGTAACGGCGGTAATTAATTTTTTTAATTAATTGCGTTCAAATATTTAACGCATGCGCAGAATGGCCCGCCCCATACATCCCACCAGTGGCAGCGCCAGGGTATACTGGGGTAGGCTACACCCATACCAATAAATGGCTTAGCCCCTCCATGAAAAATTATGTTAAAGTAAGCAAAATAAAGTCCGCCAACTCGCGGAGTAAATTGCACAGACAGCAGTTAGTCAGATTGATGTCAGCAGCCGCTTGTCTGGAAATACTGAAGACCAGAAACGGTTTTGAAAACGTTTGTCACGTAGTGATCGTCTTCTCAATAGAACATCTTTGATAATGTCTTCTGGCCAATCAGAATCAAGATAACGGCGTGGTGTTGTTGCAGGAAGTCCTGACGGAGAATACGTTTGCTGTAGTACATCTCTATACATCGATACAACATTACGAAATAAGAGCCCACGGTTTGATGATTGATAGGTGTGTGGGCTGTCTTTCATTTTGACACACAGAACAATGTTATATATACAACATCCATACTGTATGTTAAATGGATATATCCACCTTCTTTCATTTATCTTTCCATTCCCACAACAATATACATAAAGAAATGGCATATTTTGGACATAGTTCGAATGGTGATTAATCTGATTAATTCATTTTTAAGCTGTGATTAATCTGATTAAAATGTGTAATCGTTTGACAGCCCTAGTATGAAGCAGACTGTCTTCTGTGTAAACACGAACGTAGGCTGGCGTTTTAAAGCCTTGACATTATTTGTTAGCCGAGCGCTAATGAACCCAAAAAAGCATTTTAACGGTTGTTTGCTCGCATTCTTGCGCACAGACCTGAAAAAGCATGAATTCAGATGTTTTTTTAATGGCATTATTATGTAGTTATATTGGCATACTTTTAAACAATTTATCTTAATTAAATCGCAGCAAATGTGTTTTTTTGGGTCCATACAGCCGTCGTTCACTCGGTTTACTCAGCAGATGTTTGACTGTAGCAGAAATAGTTATTTTACGCCTTGATTGTTAAAATGTTGTTTTTCTTGTAGTTAGTTAAGGCTTGTTTTGACCTCATGTCCTTGGACCAAGCAATAATGTTTCATTAAGGCTCTAGAATAATCTCTGCAGCTCCAAATATCAGAGATTTTCACATATTTTATTTCAGTAGCCCATTATTACTCCACGTCTCTCTGATCCTCACTCACCGTATCCCTCGGGGAGGTCGGGGGGGGTGTGCAGGTGGGTTCTGCTCATGTAGTTGCGGTGCCTCTGAGATCGGACCCGCCTCTCCTGGGCTCGCTGCTCCCCGTTGATTGGCTGCGGGATCGTGGTGGGCGTCGCCCCGTTGGTGGTGACCGGCGTGTTTTCATCCACGATGCAGCTGAGAGGCCGGCCGGGGCTCGAGTACTCTGACGCCGGCCTGAGGGGAGAGGGGGAATAATGTCACGTTATCGATATTGTGATGATATTATAGAGTGGTGCCAGGATCACGTATTTTTGTAGGACGACCAGAAGTTAGCATCTACGTGGTTCCCTCCACAAAACATCACTTCTGAAGTAAAAAGCTATAAAGGAAATACAGCACGGTCACATGACTTCACGTCACCACCGCTAAGCTAAAGGAGGCTAATGTTGGGCTATAAAGGAACTACAGCACGGTCACATGACTTCAAGTCTCCACCGCTAAGCTAAAGGTGGCTAATGTTGGGCTATAGAGGAACTACAGCACGGTCACATGACCTCACGTCACCACCGCTAAGCTAAAGGCGGCTAATGTTGGGCTATAAAGGAACTACAGCACGGTCACATGACTTCACGTCACCACCGCTAAGCTAAAGGAGGCTAATGTTGGGCTATAAAGGAACCACAGCACGGTCACATGACTTCACGTCACCACCGCTAAGCTAAAGGCGGCTAATGTTGGGCTATAAAGGAACTACAGCACGGTCACATGACTTCACGTCACCACCGCTAAGCTAAAGGAGGCTAATGTTGGGCTATAAAGGAACTACAGCACGGTCACATGACTTCACGTCACCACCGCTAAGCTAAAGGCGGCTAATGTTGGGCTATAAAGGAACTACAGCACAGTCACATGACTTCACGTCTCTACCGCTAAGCTAAAGGCGGCTAATGTTGGGCTATAAAGGAACTACAGCACGGTCACATGACTTCACGTCACCACCGCTAAGCTAAAGGAGGCTAATGTTGGGCTATAAAGGAACAACAGCACGGTCACATGACTTCACGTCACCACCGCTAAGCTAAAGGTTGCTAATGTTGGGCTATAAAGGAACTACAGCACGGTCACATGACTTCACGTCACCACCGCTAAGCTAAAGGCGGCTAATGTTGGGCTATAAAGGAACTACAGCACGGTCACATGACTTCACGTCACCACCGCTAAGCTAAAGGCGGCTAATGTTGGGCTATAAAGGAACTACAGCACGGTCACATGACTTCACGTCACCACCGCTAAGCTAAATGTGGCTAATGTTGGGCGTGATGATGTTTAGTCGTCTCATTAAGACACTTGTTAGTAACCGCTGTTTTAAAATCCACCAGTGGGGAATTCACTGACATATTTTATGTTGTAGAACAAAACGCTAAAATCTCTTCAGCTTGTGTTAACCACAGACCTTATATCAGGATAACAACCAAAACATTTTAACTCAAAAACCTTAGATCTGAGGGAAAAGCAAGCGCTCAAATGCCGTCTAACTTCCAAGATTTAGGACTCCAGCCACTCCGGAAGACCTTTAAGCATCGATAATGACACGTTGTTGACTAACTAGATGAAGACAAACAGTAGAAAAGCTACCAGTGTTAAAAAGAAAGCGTATAAGAAGGTGTTAAATGAGAGATCTCTTCAAACAGCAGCTGATCAATAGGCTGCATTTCGGAAGTCTTCAGGTGCTAAATGGGAAATCCATACTCCTGCACCCGCCTGAGGTATGAGCCCATAACAATAAAACATGGATAAAGAGACGGAGACGGAGCGGGGGAAGATCTCCCTCCTCTTCGTCTCCTCTCCTCTTCCTCTCCTGTCAGATCCGTGACCTGCTGGCTCTTCCGCATCATTAAACACCGTCTGGAGCGCTCTGTCTGACACCTCCGCTTTCTTTTTATGTTCTTTGGAGAAATCTACTCTAGTCTGAGAGCACTGAGGTCAGGGATCGTCTATCCGCCTGTTCCTGCAGAGTGTCTCTCACCTGGTGGGCCTCTCCCACTGCGTGGTGCGTGTGATGTGGTTCAGATACTGGATCCTCCCTGACGCCGTCCTCCTCTCCTCCCAGCTGCAGCACAAACATACAGGCAGTGAGAAGATGGATCACAAGATCACAAATACTAGTCTGGGGGAGATGAAAGCAATAGAGAAATGCATGAACAACTGGTAAGAGAAATCAGATAACATGATTTGATTTTTGTCCACAGTATCTGACCATTGCATGTATGATATATGTGTAATGTGTGTATATGTAAAGCGCTTTTAGTCATTGAAAAAGCACTATAATAAATGTAAGGAATTATTATTATTATTATTTCAGAATGGACGGCAAGAAGTCCGACAATTTCCTTTTATTTGCTTCTTAACAATAAGTGCCGTTGCTATTTGTGATGAGGTCTGACGCTTCACCACGGAGGTGTCAATGGACAGTCATTATATACATTTAAATATATAAGCAATTAATTATGAATGAAACTGTCAAAACTACGAATAAAAGATGCCAAGATGTTTAGAAATAAAATACTGAAATTACTCTCAAATTGTTAACGTTGGCTTTATCTGAATTACCCTGATATTACCCTGATATATTACCCTGATATATTACAGACCAAGAAAGCAGCAAAAAACGTTCAATATTTTTAAAAGAAAGACCTTTTATCTGATCTTTGTGGACTCTGTAGCGTGTGCAAAGCTTCTGTTACTATTGGTTTTTTCTGTGGCAATGGTTGTTAAACCTCTTAATTGTTAAGTTAAATGGAAAACAGGTTTAATTTAATTTCCTTTCGCTGTAAACGCTGGCTTTAATGCCCACAGAAACATTATAAACCCTGTACCTGAACATTTAGGATCTGCAACAGCCTCTAGATAAACTCCTTGTGAGACGATAAGAGATTTCTCCAGAGTCACTCACCCATCTGGGAGATCGTTGTCGAACAGCTGGCTGCAGTCCACCACCGGGCCGCCGGAGCTGATCCGGTCCCTGGACTGCAGGCTGACTGCAGAACACACGGCACAGATGCACACACACATTACTACACACACCATTACTACACACACACACACCTTACTACAGACACACACATTACTACACACACGTTACTACACACGTTACTACACACACACGTTACTGCACACACACATTACTACACACACCATTACTACACACACCATTACTACACACACACACCTTACTACAGACACACACATTACTACACACACCATTACTACACACACGTTAACTTACTACACACACACACGTTACTACACACACCATTACCACACACACACACACACACACACACACACACACACACACACACACACACACACACACACGTTACTACACACACTATTACTATCAAATAATTGATTTCAAAATACAGTTGCTGGTCTAGATCCATAGATAGATAGATGGATAACTTTACATACATTTTTTCGACATACGATAATAGGATATTTTGACAGAATACATTTGTCTTTTTTTTACTATACTGTGATTTTTACATATTTTCCGAAAAAATGATATTATGCTCTTTTTAATTAATATTTTCAACGTATCAATTACGCATTTTTACATATTTAAATGTACTAAACTATTCATTTTTTCATTTCTAAATTAAGTGTTAATTTTGTGATTGTTGTGGTTGTCTTTACTAGTTATTTCTTGCTGAAAGAAAGAGTGGCTATTTAAATTAATTAAAAACTGTAAAACCGTTAGACGTTTTTGGTCAGATATTTTAATCAGATCATATTGAGCTTTTTCTAGTTTAGCTAAAATATCACCTTGTTTCTTTTCCCCCCGTCCCCAATGTTGTTATTGTTAACTTTAACCCAAGCAAGAATCACCAAAAACTGACCTTCTGCATTTAAAATACGATATGTCATCCCCTTTTATTTTTCGAAAAATTAAGAGATTCTACTTTAAACCAACATTTGTGTTTTTTTCAATCCTAATTTTGATGTCCTTTGTGCCGCCTCGTCATCCTCTTGTCTCAACGATGTGTAAAGAAAGGTTAATTTACGATCATATTTCATCATAGATTTTCATTTTATATATGGGAGGTGTGTGGCGCAGTGGGTTGTGCGTTGGTGCTCGGATCAGTAGGTCACAGGTTCAAACCCCACTGCATGTCGTTGTGTCCCTGAGACCCCAAATTGCTCCTGTGGAGATTGCCCACAGGATTGAGTATGTATCTAACAAGTGACATGCAATGTGATATAATATATATATATATGTGCCTCGTCGCAGAAACAAAACAGAGCATGGAAAACCATTAGCAGAATGTCAAAGCTACGAATAAAAGATGACGAGATAATTTTAAGGAAAACACTGTAATGACTTTAAAATAGTTAACCTTGGCTTTCACTTTGTTTGCTTTTGCTGTAAACGCTGCCCATTAGCGGTCAGTATACCACCTCTCTGAATATGTAATACAAAGTGACAATATGCTGCTCATCTGACCTCATGCTGCAAGGTTTTTGTGCAACTTTTATTCGAATTTCTCTTAAAGTGGACCTATCATGCTATATTGGAAACATATATTGTAGGGCCATACCTATACAAAACATGTCGGTGAAGTTTTTTGCTTAACATACCAAACAATTCACCCGTTGTAGCCATGCCTCATACTGCTCATACCCCTCCTTTGAAGCCCTTAGAGAAACGCGGATTGTGGGTCCTTAGCTTAAAAAAAAAAAAAAAAGAGGAGGCGGAGCTAATGCCTGATCAGAATTCTACCGGAGATAAAGTTAAATTCTGCTGTGATAAAACGCCATCCTGTTCTAAACCACATCAAGGATTATTTCTGTAACAGTATGGAGCTCAAATGCTTTCTCTCTCTCAGGTTTATCACAAGGTGAGTTCCTTTCTTATTTCCTGCTTTTTAAACACATGCTCTCTCCAGTACAGGTTAGCTCTGAGTGTTAGCGAGGCTTGCTAATGTAAACAAAGACGAGATTACGTCCAAAACACGTCAGGCATTGTTTCTGATAGCAACTCTCTGTGGGTCCGCTGCCGATATCTGTATCCGCTCGTTGTAGCCCCGTTTTTAGAGATTTGGGTACGGAGGAAAAGAGAAAGGGTTTTATTTTCTGACGCTGCCGGGGACACATGTTTATGTAGAAAAGACAAGTGCATTTTGCATGATAGGTCCCCTTTAAAGTGGCTGTTTTTCCTCAATCTGTTAGTGACACTAAATGCACCCTTGTTTGGCATTTAATAATCCATTTCTTACACAATGAATGTATATATAATATCCTGTTTTATATTTTGTTACTGTAAATGTATGTATATTTTTTCTACTTTTGTAATGCTATTTTATTTCTATTTGAGTTGTTTCAATTGTGGATTGTTTATTTTTAGTCTTTTAATTTCTTTAATGTACTATGCCTGTCTCTTTACGCTGCTGCAACGCAAACATCTCCCAAATTGGGATAAATAAAGTACTTCTTATATTATCTGATCTTATCTTATGTCCTTCTGCACTCACCCACTATCTGCCCTCTGACCGTGTCGCTGTCGCTGGGACTCAGCTTGTTCAGGTCTAGTCTCTGATCTGTGGAGAGAGGACAGAAAGAAGAAGTGAAAAACAAAGAGAGACAAACAGGAAATTAGAAGAAAATAGGAGAGAGGTTTCATTAGATTTACATTTAAACTAGTATGTCCTGAAAAGGGAATTTCAATGTCAGTGTATCCATCTAATCGGATATGTAATAAAGTTAGACTAAATGTACAAATATACAATATGCAAGACAAAATGTACAATAAGCAATAAACAGTCTCAATAGGCGAGTACTTTTCCCAGTATTCTTCCGATAGTTCCTGGGATTTTGCGTTCACACTACTTTCCCGGAGAGGAAAAAGGTTCCAATTTCTATTGGCTGGGCGGATTGCAAACCACGCCCCGTAAAACTCTGAAAAGTTTTTGTGAAGCCGCCATTTTATTTCCTTGCATTAGCATTATTAGCATTAGCATTATCCCAGCGCACCAACGGAGAGAGACTAACTTATGGCAACACAAAAGAAAACATGGGAGCGGTGGAGTGATGAGGAGGTGTCGGCTTTCTGGCGATTTACTCGGAAGGCTTCAAGACAAAAACTGGAAGTACTGAAATGGTTTTAGGACTCATTCCTGCACCACTCTATGGGATGATGCTTTTACAAAATGTTAAGAAAAGTAGTAGTTTGATAAATAATCATCAGTAATGTTTAACCACAGACTCTAGTTCAGGCTTACAACAAAAACAGATTCAGAAAACCATTGACTTCCAGACAAGGGTAGCAGAAGTGGTAAAATGCTGACTAACCACCACTGTATGGGATGAAGCTTTTACAAAATATTTACACAAGGAGTATTTTGATAAATAATCATCATTAAAATCTCTTCAGCTTTAGTTAACCACAGACCTTAAAACACACTCAGACAAAAACCCGGAAGTACTGAAATGCTAACTCTTTTCCGGGTTTAAAGACTCATTCCTGTATTCCTATGGGATGATGCTTTTACAAGATCACTACAATCTCAGGCCTTATCTCAGGCTAAAAACCAAAAACACACTCACAACCATTGACTTCCAGGCGAGGGAAGCAGAAGTGGTAAAATGCTGACTAACTTCACGGTTTTTGAACATAGATTAAACAGCCAGCCAAGCTCTTTTGAGAGCCAGCGAATGAGCATCCATGCTCCTTTATTGACTTATTTGCAGTCCACTGACATTCAAACAGAGTGAAACTATAAAAAAAAGAAGTTACAAGGCACTTAAGGATCTCATACATGCTAGTGTAACATACACAGATTAACACATAGGACCGCTAAGTGTAACCAAGGTAAATATAGCTAATGCTAGCTGTACAATAAGCATGTATACAGGCTAGTATGGCTAACGCTAGCATGTATGCTAACGCTACCGTGTATGCTAACGCTAGCGCGAATGCTAATGCTTTTCTCATTGTGTTTAACATTTCCACATGGCATCACATAAACACAATACATGTTACTAATCCTTACAGTGTAAGTGTAAGGCTCACACTTACAGTCATTGCTTTCTGACGGACTTGACCTTTTTACTCTTCAGGCTGCATAGGGAAAATTAGTAGCAGTCTACTCATCGATGTCTACTGCCATGCTATTATTCAGTTCACTTTCTCCTACTTCCTGTACCCGGTTTCCTGTCTAACCTTCAGTACACATTTTATAAAAAATTATAAATGTGCAAATATGAAACATACAGGTCAAAATCACCTTGCTATTGGTAGCTGAACTGTCAATACCCCAAAACATATTCTTAGATATAAATACCTACTTTTGAATTATTTAGACACAATTAACACTTATAGTTTAATGTCTTGTTGTTACTTAAGAAATGATCATATTTGTTAAGTGTTATTATGGGAGAATTACTGCTACTACTGCCTTATTAGGCCCATATTGAGCAGCGCATATTAAGACCAAAACTCATGTACAACAACTTCCGTACTTGCAATAAATAAGCACCAATTAGAGGGTTATTGAGGACAAACTCTCAACTAATGGCTTATGGCAAAATATTTACACAACGAGTATTTTGATAAATAATCATCAGTAAAATCTCTTAACCACATTTCAGGCAACAATTGACTTCCAGACAAGAGAAGCAGAAGTGGTGAAACGCTGACTAACTTGCATGTTTTAGGACTCATTCCTGCACCACAGTATCATTTACATCCCCCCCCCCCCCCTGTCTGCAGACCACAGCTTGGCTCTGCTCGGGAACAGATGGCTGGTTTTTGTGGAACAGCCACGGGTTGTAAAAATCTCACTGAGCGTCGGTACAGAGCCGGCTTCAGTTCAACTGCAGAGGTCAAACATTTGACAAATTTCCGTACAAAGCCTGCACTATTCCACTCAGTCTTAGCATGGACATGAACTTCTGCCAAAGTCTGGAAACTCTTTGTCTGAACTTCTTAAAGTCTGCGGAATTTGAGAGCGAGGGAGAAAGAGAGATCAGGCGGAGAGGGAAAAAAAGAAGAAACAGAGCTAAAAAAAACTTCCAAGCTGCCTGCAGACATGAGAAATGGCACTATCTGCGCCCTGTTGTCTGGGTGTCATGCAGATCAGCTCAGGATGTCTGTCTAGACTAAACAACGACCGAACCGGGCAGCGGTCAAACTGAGGGTCAGCCGCCGCAGAGAAAACACACAGAAACATGTCTCTGAGTACAAGAGGAATCACTCTGAGATGCATCGAAGTACAGATGTTTCAATGCACACAAATAAAGCACTAGAGTGGTGCAGCGATGAGTCCTAAAACGCAGAAATGAGTCAGCGTTTTAGCATTTTTGGGTTCCCTGGTCTGGAAGTCAATGGATTTATGAGTGTGTTTTTGGTTGTTATCCTGAAATAAGGTCTGTGGTTAACACAAGCTTAAGAGATTTTAATGTTTTGTTCTGCGACACAAAATATGTCAGTAAATTACCCACTGGTGGACTTAAAAACGTCGGTAGCTAACAAGTGTCAAAATGAGACGACTAAACATCATCACGCCCAACATTAGCCACCTTTAGCTTAGCGGTGGTGACGTGAAGTCATGTGACCGTGCTGTAGTTCCTTTATAGCCCAACATTAGCCACCTTTAGCTTAGCGGTGGTGACGTGAAGTCATGTGACCGTGCTGTAGTTCCTTTATAGCCCAACATTAGCCTCCTTTAGCTTAGCGGTGGTGACGTGAAGTCATGTGACCGTGCTGTAGTTCCTTTAAGGCCCAACATTAGCCTCCTTTAGCTTAGCGGTGGTGATGTGAAGTCATGTGACCGTGCTGTAGTTCCTTTAAGGCCCAACATTAGCCTCCTTTAGCTTAGCGGTGGAGACGTGAAGTCATGTGACCGTGCTGTAGTTCCTTTATAGCCCAACATTAGCCTCCTTTAGCTTAGCGGTGGTGACGTGAAGTCATGTGACCGTGATGTAGTTCCTTTATAGCCCAACATTAGCCACCTTTAGCTTAGCGGTGGTGACGTGAAGTCATGTGACCGTGATGTAGTTCCTTTATAGCCCAACATTAGCCACCTTTAGCTTAGCGGTGGTGACGTGAAGTCATGTGACCGTGCTGTAGTTCCTTTATAGCCCAACATTAGCCGCCTTTAGCTTAGCGGTGGTGACGTGAAGTCATCTGACCGTGCTGTAGTTCCTTAATAGCCCAACATTAGCCACCTTTAGCTTAGCGGTGGTGATGTGAAGTCATGTGACCGTGCTGTAGTTCCTTTATAGTCTTTTCCTAGAAGCCCCCTGACAAATATGTTTTCCTGGAGCGACACAGGAAACCAGAACCTTGTGCCACAGCTGTGAGTGGTTTGCCTCTGCATTTCCTCTCTCTGCTGGCCTCCTCCTCACCCCGTTAGTTTCTCCATTAGTCTTCCTCTCAGTTTCCTCCGCAGACTGGCAGCATGTGTTCAAACACACACAACATGCCCTAGTGACTAACCTCCCTCTATCTCCGTCTGCCGATCTAGACAACCGGTCATTTCAAGCAGACATGCATAATTGTAGAGCCATTAAAGTGTAAGCGTAGATTTGTTGTGTTCTCTCTGTTGTGGTGAGTGTTTGTCTTTCTTTTGTTTTGTGCGTTTTCTAGCGGTTGCCGTTATGCCCCCCTAAAAGTCTGTTGAGAGGTCATTGGGTTGATTCAGACATTTTTGTTTAATTGTAAAGCTTCTTGGATTGACTGTAACATGTGTGCACAAAGAAGGATGCAGGGATGATGTACTTGTGTAAGCTGACCTTGAAGGTAGCATCTCCCTGGTTCCCTCCACCAAAAGCCAATGGGATACTTACACGTTTTGTTCAGCAGGATAATCTCCACATATTAATGGCACTATTATACTTGAAGTGTATGCAATCTCGAGAAGTAAAAAGCTAACGTTATGCTATAAACAACGGTCACATGACAACACCGCTTAGCTATGTTTGGCTTGATTGTGTTTATTAGTCCTTTTTAGCCAGTTGTTAGCAACCGCAGTTTTTTTCTTGACGCTTATTATTAACCACAGACCTTATCAGGCGAAGAACCAAAAACACATTCAGAAAACAATTGACTTCCAGACGAGAGAAGCAGAAGTGGCAAAATGCTGGTTTTAGGACTCATTCCTGCATATGTCACATGGTTCCTTCCACTGGCGACCATCTCGAGTTTAATTTAGCTAAAACATTCCAGTA
Organism: Pseudochaenichthys georgianus; assembly: GCF_902827115.2. NCBI lineage: Eukaryota > Metazoa > Chordata > Actinopteri > Perciformes > Channichthyidae > Pseudochaenichthys > Pseudochaenichthys georgianus. The sequence goes on along the minus strand of NC_047510.2, from coordinate 33,528,054 downwards.
ATGTAATAATAAGTAAGCCGTAATACTGTCTTTAAAGCGGTGGGATTATACGATGTCTACAAACCCTCCAGCTCCAGAAGCTACTGCTTTAACTAGGAGCCATTTACCAAAGCCTCAGCCTCATTTATCCAGTTAGCTTCTGACACTTGCACTGTAATTGCAGGGTGATGCTGATTGGCTCTTCCTGTTCTGGCAGAGTGTTGACCCCCCTCTACAGGCCTGGCCTTTGTCAGGATTCTAAAAAGTTCTGTCACTTAGGCCAAACCCCTGCTTCTTATCACACTACAGGAATAAAGCTGGCTTGATGGATGCTGCCTCATTGACCATAGAGAGGTGAAGGGGTGAAGTATTTTTTGTAGGCTGACCCTGAAGATAGCATCTCCCTGGTTCCCTCCACAAAAAATCAATTGGATGATTGCAGAAAATAATCTCTGTGTCAAACAAACGTTCATGATATTTACACGTTTAGTTCAGCAGGATAATCTCCACATATTAACACCACTTTATGATTTCTGAAGTAAAAAGCTAATGTTGGGCAATAAAGGAACTACAGCACGGTCACATGACTTTACGTCACCACCGCTAAGCTAAAGGTGGCTAATGTTGGGCTATAAGGAACTACAGCACGGTCACATGACTTCACGTCACCACCGCTAAGCTAAAGGTGGCTAATGTTGGGCTATAAAGGAACTACAGCACGGTCACATGACTTCAAGTAACCACCGCTAAGCTAAAGGTGGCTAATGTTGGGCTATAAAGGAACTACAGCACGTTCACATGACTTCACATCACCACCGCTAAGCTAAAGGCGGCTAATGTTGGGCTATAAAGGAACTACAGCGCGGTCACATGACTTCAGGTCACCACCGCTAAGCTAAAGGCGGCTAATGTTGGGCTATAAAGGAACTACAGCACGGTCACATGACTTCAGGTCACCACCGCTAAGCTAAAGGCGGCTAATGTTGGGCTATAAAGGAACTACAGCACGGTCACATGACTTCACGTCACCACCGCTAAGCTAAAGGAGGCTAATGTTGGGCTATAAAGGAACTACAGCACGGTCACATGACTTCACGTCACCACCGCTAAGCTAAAGGCGGCTAAAGTTAGGCTATAAGGAAACTACAACACGGTCACATGACTTCACGTCACCACCGCTAAGCTAAAGGAGGCTAATGTTGGGCTATAAAGGAACTACAGCACGGTCACATGACTTCACGTCACCACCGCTAAGCTAAAGGCGGCTAATGTTGGGCTATAAAGGAACTACAGCACGGTCACATGACTTCAAGTAACCACCGCTAAGCTAAAGGTGGCTAATGTTGGGCTATAAAGGAACTACAGCACGTTCACATGACTTCACATCACCACCGCTAAGCTAAAGGCGGCTAATGTTGGGCTATAAAGGAACTACAGCGCGGTCACATGACTTCAGGTCACCACCGCTAAGCTAAAGGCGGCTAATGTTGGGCTATAAAGGAACTACAGCACGGTCACATGACTTCAGGTCACCACCGCTAAGCTAAAGGCGGCTAATGTTGGGCTATAAAGGAACTACAGCACGGTCACATGACTTCACGTCACCACCGCTAAGCTAAAGGAGGCTAATGTTGGGCTATAAAGGAACTACAGCACGGTCACATGACTTCACGTCACCACCGCTAAGCTAAAGGCGGCTAAAGTTAGGCTATAAGGAAACTACAACACGGTCACATGACTTCACGTCACCACCGCTAAGCTAAAGGAGGCTAATGTTGGGCTATAAAGGAACTACAGCACGGTCACATGACTTCACGTCACCACCGCTAAGCTAAAGGCGGCTAAAGTTAGGCTATAAGGAAACTACAACACGGTCACATGACTTCACGTCACCACCGCTAAGCTAAAGGCGGCTAATGTTGGGCTATAAAGGAACTACAGCACGGTCACATGACTTCACGTCACCACCGCTAAGCTAAAGGCGGCTAATGTTGGGCTATAAAGGAACTACAGCACGGTCACATGACTTCACGTCACCACCGCTAAGCTAAAGGCGGCTAAAGTTGGGCTATAAAGGAACTACAGCACGGTCACATGACTTCACGTCACCACCGCTAAGCTAAAGGCGGCTAATGTTGGGCTATAAAGGAACTACAGCACGGTCACATGACTTCACGTCACCACCGCTAAGCTAAAGGCGGCTAAAGTTGGGCTATAAAGGAACTACAGCACGGTCACATGACTTCACGTCACCACCGCTAAGCTAAAGGTGGCTAATGTTGGGCTATAAAGGAACGACAGCACTGTCACATGACTTCACGTCACCACCGCTAAGCTAAAGGCGGCTAACGTTGGGCTATAAAGGAACTAAAGCACGGTCACATGACTTCACGTTACCACCGCTAAGCTAAAGGCGGCTAATGTTGGGCTATAAAGGAACTAAAGCACGGTCACATGACTTCACGTTACCACCGCTAAGCTAAAGGCGGCTAATGTTGGGCTATAAAGGAACTAAAGCACGGTCACATGACTTCACGTTACCACCGCTAAGCTAAAGGCGGCTAATGTTGGGCTATAAGGAACTACAGCACGGTCACATGACTTCACGTCACCACCGCTAAGCTAAAGGAGGCTAATGTTGGGCTATAAAGGAACTACAGCACGGTCACATGACTTCACGTCACCACCGCTAAGCTAAAGGCGGCTAATGTTGGGCTATAAAGGAACTACAGCACGGTCACATGACTTCACGTCACCACCGCTAAGCTACAGGTGGCTAATGTTGGGCTATAAAGGAACGACAGCACGGTCACATGACTTCACGTCACCACCGCTAAGCTAAAGGCGGCTAATGTTGGGCTATAAAGGAACTAAAGCACGGTCACATGACTTCACGTTACCACCGCTAAGCTAAAGGCGGCTAATGTTGGGCTATAAAGGAACTAAAGCACGGTCACATGACTTCACGTTACCACCGCTAAGCTAAAGGCGGCTAATGTTGGGCTATAAAGGAACTAAAGCACGGTCACATGACTTCACGTCACCACCGCTAAGCTAAAGGCGGCTAATGTTGGGCTATAAGGAACTACAGCACGGTCACATGACTTCACGTCCCCACCGCTAAGCTAAAGGCGGCTAATGTTGGGCTATAAGGAACTACAGCACGGTCACATGACTTCACGTCACCACCGCTAAGCTAAAGGAGGCTAATGTTGGGCTATAAAGGAACTACAGCACGGTCACATGACTTCACGTTACCACCGCTAAGCTAAAGGAGGCCAATGTTTGGCGTGATGACGTTTAGTCGTCTCATTTATACACTTGTTAGCAACTGCTGTTTTTAAATTCCCCATTGGGGTATTTACTGACGTATTTAATTCCGTAGCACAAACCGTTAAAAAATCTTCAGTCTCACAGACCTTATTTAGGGCTTCTAACCAAACAACACATTCAAAAAACATTGATTTTCCAGAAGAGGCAACGAAGAAGTACTAAAAGGCCGACTCATTTCCTGGTTTTGGACTCGTTCCTGTACCACTCTATATAAGACATGGTTCCTTCCATACATAGACTCGTATAGCTAAAGACATTTGTGGTAGTAATAATAATAAAAGGAGTAATACTGACACTTACAGCCCGTGTCTTTGAGGCGGTTGATGGCGTTGGACAGCAGGCGGACGCAGCCCAGGAACCCGGCTCCTTGCTTCTTGTGGATCTTCTTGTGGTTCCACACGCTGATGGTGATGGAATCTGATTTTCCGATGTATCTGAAAGGAAGGACAGAAGAAGGAGACATTTAACGGCTCTCATAGACACCATGATAATCACTGTTGGACCCCTTAGATACCATGACAGAGTGTGCCGTGCTTGAATCACTCCAGCTTGGCTAATCACTCACTCAATCAATCAAGAGTCAGGGTTCATACACCAATGATGTTCAATGACTTCTTCATGACCGTTACCTAATGTTCCATGACCAAAAGAAATACTCTTTCTCAGCGTACCACTGAACATGGTTTATTTTAACGTGGAACAGGAAAATAAGGTCTGCATATGAAACATGTCGTGCCTATCTAAAACAAATCAAATAGCTTACTAGCTTCCACACGCTAACGCAACTCAAATCCATCACCAGCAAAACACCTCGTCAGTTAAATGCCATTTTACGTTTCATTACGATACAGTATTTATTATCATTAAAGTATTACTATTTCGACGATTAGATAATATATAAATTATATTTAATAATAATATATTTAATTTATATAGCGCTTCTCATCTGCCAAGACAAATCTCGAAGTGCTTCACAACAAGGGATACACTTTGAGAGATTAAACAAATAATTGTAATAATAAGAAATCAAAAAATAAAATATAAAATAGAGTACAAAAATAAAAGTACATATTTGATGCAACTTTAGTTACATTTCCATGACCTTTCCAAAACTTTGGGAAATGTATTGTTTTCCAAAATTTTTCCAGGGCCTGGAATTAGCATTTTTAATTCCCATGACTTCTCCAGTTTTTAATGACCGTAAGAACCCTGAACAATTTATTACAACAAATTGATGCAAACATGAACTTCCACTAAGAGACAATCGTCCGTTCCACTGCCTACCAACAACGATAGCAACCATTTACTTACACGTTCACTAAGATATTAATCTTAGTGTCTGTAATAAGTTAAAATATCTTGGACACTTTATTACAGAACAAATGACAGATGATGAAGATATTTATAGGCAATCCCGCATGATGTGCACAAGCAAACATTCTCCTACGTAAGTTTAGTGCGTGTCCAGATAGATAGATTCAACTTATTGTCATTACACAGTACAGGTACCATGTAACGAAACGGTTTCTCTGCATTTTACCCATCCTAGTGTTAGGAGCAGTGGGCAGCTATTATGTACGGCGCCCAGGGAGCAGTGTAGGGAACGGTGCCTTGCTCAGGGACACCTCGGTAGCACTTGGTCTTTCCGGGACTTGAACTGGTGACCTTCCAGTTGCCAAGCCGAGTCCCTATGGACTTCGCCACCACCGCCCAGATGGAGTGAAGATGTCTCTGTTCAGAGCATGTTGCACACCGCTCTAAACGGCACGTCTGTGGTCAAACTACAGAAAAGCAAGTTTACGGAAACTTCAAGTAGCTCATAATGATGCCATGAGAATATTGCTGAAGAGACCCCGATGGTCTAGTGCAAGTGAAATGTTTGTGGCTGCAGGAGTCAATACTCTAAGCTGTTTTAAGAAATCTTATGTATAAATGTATTTGCCGGCTTAATGCCTCTGATAATGAAATCCTCTTGGCCTTATCGAACATAAGGTTTAGTACCAATCGCAGCTGTGGAGACATTGGTATAGTTGTCTCTTTGTAGGACACTGATTTAAATTATTCTTAAACTATGAATTCTTTTTATGCTATGTATGTAATTTATTATATCTAATGCCTTGTCTTTTATCTGGACCCTGAGTCTGTAATAAAGTTTTTTTCATTCATTCATTTGAAATGACGGCAGCAGTGATCGAGGTTTTCTTGACCATTAACCCGTCTTAATAACGAAATAACAGACTGTCCAAATTGACCAATCAGAATCAACTAAGCTATGGTAGCAGTTGTAAGACATTAGGTCATGACCAGTCTCACTCAGGATGTCTCACAACTCCCCGTAGAGGATACCACGGAGACGCCTTTTCACGGACACATTACGAGACACAGTTTGGACATGGAGGAGGAGGAGGAAGAGGAAGAGGAAGAGGAAGGTGGGGAAGTTGAGGGATTTTCCAGACGGTGGATGTGAACTTGTGATCCTGAGCGTCTGAACACCACAGACTGTGAACCTGTGAATCGTTTATTCACAGAACATATCGGGCGGAGGGAGACAGGATGGAGAAACTGTGACGAGCACAAAATAAAGAAACTGGAGCCGTGAAAATATCCGTCAGACTGCGGATGAAGTGGCGAGAACATGGCATTTTAAATTAGGCTCGCATTAAGTTCTCGAGACACTTTTGGTTTCACTTTAGTGACTAAGAAGGATGCTTCTTCCCCACATGTATGAGGATGATAAATGACCAGTTCATTGAGGTTTAAACGCTCATCAGTCATGCCGTCAAAACGGGTTGTAAACTATTTTGAAGCGGTTCAGGAGATCATATCAGACCTACTGCATTCTGGGGGAAATCACAGCATTTGCAACATGACTAAATATTTAAAATAAGGAACAAGCCAGGACACATATCTCAAATCCAAATACAGTCTTAAAAAAAAAGGCTGATTTTAAACGGGTTGATTCCAATTTTAATTTAGCGTTAGCATGCTGCACTTGATTTTAAGATGGAAGCAGCATGCCTTCATTAAAATGTTGAGCTGTGGCTCAGTGGATAGTGTGCTGGATTTCAAACCAGGGGGTAGCAAGTTCGAGTCCCACTGCAGTCAGCTTGTCGTTGTGTCCCTGAGACACTTCAGCCCAAATTGCCCACAGTACTGAATGTAAGTCGCTTTGGATAAAAGCGTCTAACATATGTCATGTAATTAAGAGATAAACAGGCTTACAAATTATTGTTTATCTGTTTTATTTTATATGAGAACATGTAGGCCTTACATTGAGGGAAATTCTTTATGTTTTCGGCGTATAGGCTTGCATATTTGTTGGCATAATATTGTATTTAATTAGTCTATGGAAAGGACTTGAAGTGATCGACAAAGCTACTCTTTGTACAGCCATCCCATCAAGCTTTTAAACAGATCTTATTTGACTGGAATGTCTCTCTTTCTGTCTGGGACACGTTGACCAGGAATCGCTGATTGCTAATATGGCTAATACGTTATCCTCCTCCTCCTCCTCCTCCTCCTCCTCCTCCTCCTCCTCCTCCTCCTCCTCCTCCTCCTCCTCCTCCCACCTCCTCCACCTCCTCCTCCTCCTCCTCCTCCTCCTCCTCCTCCTCCTCCTCCTCCTCCTCCTCCTCCTCCTCCTCCTCCTCCTCCTGTATGTGTCCGGTGTATCGAGAGTGTGATCAAATCTCCCGTGAACCTGTTGTGGCACATCTGCTCTGGTTGGCTTCCTCTTTCAGTCGCAAACTAATCATCTGTACGCTTCGCAGAACCGCATCCCACTGTAATGATCACGCTGCTTACCGAATGGGATATGAAACAATGGGGCTGTGAGTAAGACGTCTGGACATTTTGAGTGCGAGCCAAATGCCTGTCTGGGGTGCGATGTGAGAGAATGTCAGACAGACGTGACAGGAGGGAGCATTTCAACCGAACCCCCGTCATCTGGATCACCCTCCACGTAATAAAATTCATTAGTCTGGCTGAGGTTTTTAATACCAGTCGAAGGCAATAACACACATGCACGAGAGACAATGGGAAAAGTGCAATAAAAAGCAGATTTAAAGAGTCAGATGTGCTTTCCTTCGGTGGACTTTTCCCTGAACGTCCCTGCCAAGAACACATGGTGAAAGTGAAAGAACACCGAGTCATTACAGCAACAATCCGAGGCACAAACAGAACGAGAAGGGAAATCCCGACTCACTGCTAACGACTGGAAATCTGCTCGTGTTCTTAAATTGATTGACAGATTTGCTTCCCCTGCACTGTGGCCCTTCTAATTCTACGACATATTAACACCACGGACCTAATAAAAGACATTAATGGGGCCGGGTGCAACTCGGGGAGTGGAAAGTGGATGGATGAGTGGGCCGTAAATTATTTCCAGTCTAGACTGAGTGCTTAACATTGCATATGTATAATTTAATAACAAGGTATTTGAAGGACTGTTAATTAACCAAATGTGCCTGAGGGCTCGCCGGAGGGGGAATCCAAAAGGGCAGGAAACCACCACAACATGATGAAGGGCTGTTATCATTATAACACTAATTCGTCACTGTGTCCTTGTCCTCGAAAAACTGTCTTTTGTCTTTTATTCGCTCTGATTTTACTGTAACTTAAAGGGGACCTATCATGCTATTTTTAGGCAGTAGCATCGGCCTCAGATATATAAAAATATATAAAAAACATGTCTATGAAGTGTTTTGCTCAAAAGATCACCCATTCTAGCCATGCCTCATATCCCTCTATTTCACTTCCTGTTTCAAAAGTGCTGATTCTGGTATAAAGCTTTAAAGAGGAGGGGTCTGAGCTCATGCGGGACCCGGCAGCTACTGTCTAAACCAGGGGTGTCAAACTCAATTTCATCACGGGACACATCAGCATTATGGTTGAACTCAAAGGGCCGGTTGTAACTTTAAGACTATATAAAAAATACATACATAAATATTTAATATATATAAAATAATGTATTATATTACCCTATCGGATAGGATAATAACTACATAATTAACTACGCCTGAAAGCAGAAGTCTACGGCAAATAATTGCAAGTCTCTTCGGTGAGAATGTCACAAAATGATTTAAAAAGAAAAGCCGAAAAAAAAAAAGTGACATTTTTTATTTAAAAAAAATAAGTCAAATTCTGAGAAAAAAGTCAAATTTGAGATGCATTGTGGGACATGTAGTTTATGGGCAACGTGCTTCTGTAAATCGGCATGTAACCGTATAATAAACATATTATATTCTTTGCAAGCTCTTGTGGGGCCGCATGAAATGAAGTCGCGGGCCGGATTTGGCCCCCGGGCCTTGAGTTTGACACCCCTGAACTAAACACTGCCGTGATAAATGCTGCCGTGATGAAACGCCATATCATGGATTATCAAGGATCTGAAACAGTCTGGAGCTCAAAGGCTTTCTCTCTTGTCGGTTAGACCACAAGGTGAGTTCCTTTCTACTTCCTGCTTCTTCACACACATGCTCTCCAGTACAGGTTAGCTCTGAGTGTTAGCGATGCTAATGTAAACACCGACCACATTACGTCCAAAACAGTCGGGTATTGTTTCTGATAGCAACGTTTCTGATTGGGCCGTGGGTCCACATTTCAGATGTTACGTCATATCGGACGCAAATCTGGATCAGCTCCGTTGTTCCCCGTTTTTAGAGATTTGGGTACGGAGGAAAAGAGAGGGGTTTATTTCCTGCTTGAGTTCCCCGACACACCGGGGACACAAAGTGCATTTTGCATGATAGGTCCCCTTTAAGGAAAGATAAGACGGAGATTTGATAAAGGGCTGAGGGAGGGACAATCCCAACTCCTATTGATGTTACTTTATCCATAATGTACAATCAAAGACCAACCGCGAATGCAACCGAGTGGTGCAGGAATGCGTCCAAAATCGTGAGATAAGTCCGCATGTTAGCGCTGGTGTCCGTGGGCTGAGTCGGTGGTTTTCTGAATGGTTTTTTGGTTGTTATTCCTGTAGATTTCTGTGCATGTAAACGGCTGCAAAGCCTAAAATGTGTTCTTTCCAGAGGGGGTTTCTCTGACGAATGGAAACAGCAGAGACATTAAACACTAATATGAACCTGAACAGGAGCATATGTCCTCTTTAAGATATTTCAACCAGCTCTTATATCTTAAATACTTTTCATTTCACTCAGGGACATTTCAAGCAAAACAATAAATAACCTTTCCACCACAGAGTGCGAGAGGCGGCCACGAAGACCGTCTGCTATCTTTGGCATGCCGGTTCACTCACTAGTCTGCTGTACTCTGAACACACACACACACACACACACACACACACACACACACACACACACACACACACACACACACACACACACACACACACACACACACACACACACACACACACACACACACACACACACACACCCCACACACACACACACACACACACACACACACACACACACACACACACACACACACACACACACACACACACACACACACACACACACACACACACACACACACACACACACACACACACACACACACACACACACACACACACACACACACACACACACACACACACACACACACACACACACACACACGGAACCCTCTCTCCTGCCAGCAGCCTTAAAGCAGTCGGAGCACCAGGTGTTTCAGGCTCTGTTTTGATGAGAGTGAGCCAGACAGACGGCTCAATTAAAACCTCTCTCTCCTCCAACAACACACCACCTGAGAGGCCTGCTGCTGGCCACGAGGACACACACTACACACAGGGTACACACTACACACAGGATACACACTACACACAGGATACACACTACACAGTTAGGGGGGGTTACACTCATGGTTACACTCAAGATAAACCTCATAGGACATTGTATATCCATCAAGTTTGAATAACGTTGGTTTATCACTGATTAGCGAGGTACATGGACTGTACTTATAAAGCGCTTTGTCCCGTCTTTAAGAGCTCTCAAAGCGCTTTACGTGCTACATGTCGTTCAGCCATTCATACAGAGCAGTGTACCTTACTCGAGGACAGGGGTGTCAAACTCAAGGCCCGGGGGCCAAATCTGGCCCGCGACTTCATTTTCTGTGGCCCCACAAGAGCTTGCAAAGAATATAATATGTTTACATGCTACTTTACAGAAGCACGTTGCCCATAAACTACATGTCCCACAATGCATCTCAAGTTTGACTTTCTCAGAATTTGACTTTTGGCAAAATATGCCTTTTTTTCTCATAAATAGATTTTGTTTTCAAAATGTTACTTTTTTTGTTTTTCCAGAATGTGGCTTTTCTTTTTAAATCATTTTGTGACATTCTCACTGAAGAGACTTGCAATTATTTGCCCTAGACTTCTGCTTTCAGACGTAGTTAATTATGAAGTTATTATTACCCTATCCGATAATAATCCAATGCAGAGGCAATAATGTAATATAACATATTATTTTATATATATTCAATATTTATATATGTCTTTTTTTATATAGTCTTAAAGTTACAACCGGCCCTTTGAGTGCAACCATAATGCTGATGTGGCCCGCGATGAAATTGAGTTTGACCCCCCTGCTCTAGGACCTAACATTCACACACGTTGGCCATCGGGGGCGTCTTGCCCAAGGATACATCGACATGTTGGCTGCACGGGCTGGGATCGAACCCACAACCTTCTGGTTGAAAGACGACCGCACTCCCTCCAGCCACAGTCGCCCTAGGTTAGAGGTCAAATCTCTCTTTGTGTCAGTGGTGGTTTTGTGCAGCACATATTCGAGTAATTCACCAAATAAAAGCACAAAGCCTTGTTGATGATATATCATATATCACACAAGACCATGTTCTCCTCTCCGTCGACCCATCTTAACGAAGCTGCACACACACGTCTTGTGGTTTTTTGCAGCCCGTATCCAGTCGATAATTCACCAAATAAAAGCACAAAGCCTAGTTGATAATATCTTTAACGTAAACACGGTCCATAGCATCACGTCTGAGCCGGACCCTGTGTTGTCCTCTCCATCGATCCATCTTTTAAAAGGTGAACACACACACACACACACACACACACACACACACACACACACACACACACACACACACACACACACACACACACACACACACACACACACACACCCACCACAACACACACACACACACACACACACACACACACACACACACACACACACACACACACACACACACACACACACACGGTGACTTTTCCCCCTGTTGTCAAAAGTGACACGAGCAGCTGATTTAACATCCATGTCGAGAGAGGGTCCCGTTTCCCCGGCAACCAAACAAACGGAGACGTGCTTCCTCTCGCTGCTGGATAAACACCGGAGGAACAGTGGAAACTCTCGCTCTCTCGTCTCTCTTCCAGGTTACCTCCGCAGGGTCTCTGGGAAACGAAGGTTACAGCAAGACATGAACATACTCCTTTGAGTTTCTTTACACACTTCTCCCGGGGACTCGAGTCATCACGGAGCGCTAAGATAAGTGAGAGAAAAGATGTAGGATCTGCGAGTGTGTGAGTCCCGTTAACGACAGCCGGACACTTCGCAGGGCGCTCGCCGGCTGAGGTTAAATACAGAGAGCTGTGAGGTATTGTAACGGCTGCTGTTCGGAATCACAGTAAGGCTCTGGAGAGGAGAGGTATAACACACACACACACACACACACACACACACACACGCACACACACTGATGTGCAATATATACTTTTTTTACATTTCTTATTATTACTCGCTGCTACTTCACTACCTAAGACTGTCTGTCACGAAATACCATAATGCATTGTGTATATATTCTACCTTTAAAGTGTATTTAGTAGCAGTAGGTTCGTCTATTATACACTTGTATTGTATACTCTATAGATATTTATATTTCTATCATTCCATTTGACAGTTTTTTGGTTGATTTCTTTTATTTTTAATAAATGTGCAATGCCTTACTTATTTACTAATATAATCTAATCATTTTATATATATGTTTGGCTGCTAGTCCACTACCTGTATATGATACTTGTTTGTGACTTGTATTAAAGGTGGGGTCGGTCATTCACTTCAGAAACACCTTTTGTTATATTCCATGGAATGCTCGTAAATACATGAAGTGCTTTGACAATAAATCCATACAAAAATCTCATGTGTGGAAGCCGTGGCGCTGTAAAAAGCTCGACCAATCATCTGCTTCGGCCCGGCTAAAGTAACTGGATGGCCTACCTGCCTGTCAGCCTTCCATCGGGGCACACACTCACCTCGTGCCCTCATTGGTCATGTGCGCGTTCGTGTGTGTTGGAGGAGGGGCTCTGAGAGGAAGTGGCAGATTTTTTCCGGCTGTGTATTTTCACATTGTAGCCACTCGAGCTGCTTTCTCCATTCTTAACTACACCTTTAACTTTCAATTGCCTTTTTGTTGAATATGTTAGTCTACTCTCATATATTGCCTTTTTATCTGTCCTGTCCCTTTGCTGTATACACGATAGATTGACACGCTGTAGCAAACGTAAGGAATATGTAATTTTTAGGGCCGGGACTTTAACGCGTTAATTAAGATGAATTAATTACACAAAAATGAACGCGTTAAAAAAATTAACGCATTTTAATCGCACTTATTTTTGCACAGCGGAACGTTTCTCACTGCATGAGTTTCAGGCGTACCGATTATACTGGAGCACCAACTAACGTTCATGACTTCAGCATGGGACTTCAAACAACAACAAACCACGGTGAACAATAGTCAAACATGAACGAACAAGCTGATGAGACCGCTTTGGTCGGCCCCGTGGATGGGACATTTTGTTTTAAAAAACGGACGGATGGAAGCGTCGATAAGAGCACGGCTGTGTGCAAATTATGCAAAAAATAATTTGCATATCACCGCAGCACATCAAGCCTAAAGTATCACCTAAATGCAAAGCATGTAGCAGCTAGCGTGTAGCAGCTAGCATGTAGCAGCTAGCATGTAGCAGCTAGCATGTAGCAGCTAGCATGTAGCAGCTAGCATGTAGCAGCTAGCGTGTAGCAGCTAGCATGTAGCAGCTAGCATGTAGCAGCTAGCATGTAGCAGCTAGCGTGGACGTTAGCCCGACTCCGAGTGCAAGGAACCACAGCCTGACCCAACCCACACTCAACTAGGGTTGCCAGAAACTGACCATGATCAAAATCGATTATTCGGCAGCCCTGGCGAATAATAATCGATTATTCGACCGACTGCAGTCTGCTCTGCACGCAGGCTTCCTCCAAGTTTACAGTAAAACAAACTGGTGGTGTGACCAATGACCATTTACAATTATTAATACTATTACTATTATTAGCATATATATATTTATATATATTTTGGTTGAAACTAAGCCAGAAAAAAAAAAAACATAAATAATAAAAAAAAAAAAACATAAATAAAATCGATTTTTAAAAATAATATTCGATTATGGAGACTGTAACGAATATTCGAATAATCGAATAATCGCTGGCATCCCTACACTCAACCAGATGACTGGTTTCAGGGCCAGGATAAGTAAGTCCACGTCTGAGAGAATAACCAGCTCCCTGGCTCACTGGACTGCACTCGACTGTAGACCACTTGGAGTAACATCCATGTGGAAATGGCTTCTCACTGTTCTCAGGTCAGATATGTATATTTGATTAAAAATGCGATTAATTTAGAAGATGCAACTAAAAAGTCCATGATTGTAATGCTGGGTCTCAATGCGGATACTTCCCTTAGCACACTGCCATGTCGTACACTTCAAATGTGTGATTGCCGATGTTAGCGATAGCTCGTAGCTAACGTCTACACCGATGTAAGACACGGCCATGTTTCAGGGATACGAGACTACATTTAAAATGCGTTTTGGAAATGTGTTAAACCTCCACAGCAGCAGCTAAGTGTTAGCTTACATGTAACTGATAATAGAGCGGGAGATATGCTATGACTAAATAAAGTAAAGTTAAACACTTTACGCTCCTTTTACTTCCTTGTTTCCTATTTGGGAAAAGCAGGAAAAGTGGACCGACCATTGCTGACATCAAACCAATCATAAACTTGGCTTACTCAAATAAAAGCTAAAAGGTGTCCTGAGGAGCACGGACTGATGCTTCAATTATTAAGGACTCGAATTGGCCAGACATGCTCGGCTGCTGGATTTGTAGGACCCTTCGTCTGTCACCCTCATTTGGCCTCATTTATATTTGATGGAGCTTTCTTAAGGGGGGTTTCTGCTTCCTGTGTGCATGCATCTGAATGTCCATCACACCTCCAGCTTGTAAAACTGTCTCTAATGATTCCAATCAGAAGTCCTTCATTAGTCCCACAACGATACAGCAAAGGGTGCAGGTACGCAAAAGGGATGCAACAATAAAGAATTGCAACGAGGTGAGTAGAGCTAGGGTGCCATCAAAAATACAGAAAAACAAACAAGAGACATTCAGGAGAAGACAACATACAAACAGCAACCATTCATACTTCAATATGCAGGTAAAGTGGACTACCTATGTTGCAAATGTATTATCTTTTCAATTTACACACGGCATCTATTGCAGTCTGTCCGTCCTGGGAGAGGGATCCCTCCTCTGCTGCTCTCCCTGAGGTTTCTCCATGTTCCCTTTAAACTGGGTTTTCTTCGGAAGTTTTTCCTTGTACGATGTGAGGGTCTGAGGACAGAGGGTCTAAGGACAGAGGGTCTAAGGACAGAGGGTCTGAGGACAGAGGGTCTAAGGACAGAGGGTCTAAGGACAGAGGGTCTGAGGACAGAGGGTCTGAGGACAGAGGGTCTGAGGACAGAGGGTCTGAAGACAGAGGGTCTGAGGACAGAGGGTCTGAGGACAGAGGGTCTGAGGACAGAGGGTCTGAAGACAGAGGGTCTGAGGACAGAGGGTCTGAGGACAGAGGGTCTAAGGACAGAGGGTCTGAGGACAGAGGGTCTAAGGACAGAGGGTCTGAGGACAGAGGGTGTGAGGACAGAGGGTCTAAGGACAGAGGGTCTAAGGACAGAGGGTCTGAGGACAGAGGGTCTGAGGACAGAGGGTATAAGGACAGAGGGTCTGAGGACAGAGGGTCTAAGGACAGAGGGTCTAAGGACAGAGGGTCTGAGGACAGAGGGTCTGAGGACAGAGGGTCTGAGGACAGAGGGTCTAAGGACAGAGGGTCTGAGGACAGAGGGTCTGAGGACAGAGGGTCTAAGGACAGAGGGTCTGAGGACAGAGGGTCTAAGGACAGAGGGTCTAAGGACAGAGGGTGTCGTATTGTCATACTGATATTCTGTACACACTGTGAAGACCACTGAGACAAATGTAACATTTGTGATATTGGGCTATAAATACACATTGATTGATTGATTGATAAAGTTAAAGTGCAGGAATATATCGGTTTAAGTTAATTAAATATGTTGTATAAAATGGTGTCAGTGCAAGCTGGAGGGGGGGGGTGAGGGGCCGCCACACCAAAGCTTCACACGATGCCATTATTATAAATGAAAAGGTTGCTTCCCAGCCAGTGCACACAAAACCCCCAAATGAATGCTGGTATGGGAAATGGCTTCTTATGACAGAGGCCTTCCCAAGAAAAGGAAGTGGGCGAGCTTGCACCTACAGGGCAGCGTCGTAAATCTGTTGTTTTATTGCTCACCCCGGACCGGCCTTTCTCACACACACACACACACCGACAAATATAATTACGTACGTTTAAATGGACACATACGTCAGCACACACACAGAGTCAGCCCCACGCATGCACACAGGTTAAACAAGCGATGGGGAAAGTAGGGAAAGCTGATTCCAGACGCCAGCGACAATCACATCATGCCTTAGTTGCGTGGCTACACCGTACACAGCGCTGCTCTCAGGGAGGTGACGCCAGAGTTAAGACGAGGTGAGGGGTTACACGGGACAAATTCAAACGCTTGACTCCACTTCAGAGCGAGTGGCAACATTCATTATTACTCCGTGAAAGCGTGGTGGCGGTGATGGGGATATTATCCTGTCCTCCACATGAAAACCGCTGGAGCGCAAAGTCACTTTCCGAACGGCTTCACACTTCATATAAACGGCGCAATGTTTCACAGAAAAGTGACGGAATGTATTAGAAACTTAAAAAATTGACTGTTTAATAATTAGAGGGTATTGGAAAGATGTTTTGGGCGTGTTGTCAGAAAAGGTTTCCAGCCAGTCCTTTTCTCTGATACTCCAAGGTTTAATAACACCAAGAAAAACACATTATTATTTCTCTTTTCAAGCCAAACATGCATTAAATACCTTTTGGATAAACCCAGAGAAGCCCTGCATCACTCAGTGTTTAAATTAACCTCTCTTAATATGTTGAAATCAAAGTGCATGTAAATGTTCTGCAAATGCTAAAATCCTTGATGGAGTTTAGATATGTGTCCAAAAAAGTTGCTAAAAGAACCTGATTTTAAGGATTTTTGAGTTATGATTTTCTCCTACAGGCTGTAATAAATAGTGATATTAATTATCCATCACTAACTATCAGATTAACTGTATACTTTAGTATCATTAGAGTCCTTTTAAGGCTTCAAACTTTCTCCGTTTCCTTCACGAAAACACTCAGACACACAGTCCGTAAAAAAGCATCAGATAACCCATCTCAAATCCTCTGTCGTCATAGCGACGGGCAGTTAGGAGGCAGGAGCTGAAAGGTTTCTCTGTGTCGCAGAGTTTCTCATTCAGGTCGCCTCACTCAGAGAGCAGAGCAAAGACGGGGGTAGACGTTTAAAAAACTACAATTAACAAGCATTAGAGACCTTTTCAAATGCTGTTAAAAAAGGCAGATGCTAACAAGTGTCTAAATGACGACTCATCACGCCCAACATTAGCCACCTTTAGCTTAGCGGTGGTGACGTGA
>NC_047510.2:33493391-33508391 GCF_902827115.2 Pseudochaenichthys georgianus | reverse complement strand
GTAGAAAGTACAGGTATTTGAGTTCAACATGTAGAAGTAGAAAGTACAGGTATTTGAGTTCAACATGTAAGAAGTAGAAAGTACAGGTATTTGAGTTCAACATGTAAGAAGTAGAGAGTACAGGTATTTGAGTTCAACATGTAAGAAGTAGAAAGTACAGGTATTTGAGTTCAACATGTAGAAGTAGAAAGTACAGGTATTTGAGTTCAACATGTAAGAAGTAGAAAGTACAGGTATTTGAGTTCAACATGTAAGAAGTAGAAAGTACAGGTATTTGAGTTCAACATGTAAGAAGTAGAAAGTACAGGTATTTGAGTTTAACATGTAAGAAGTAGAAAAGATGCAGTGGTAGCGCTTTGTCTCCTGGTGGTTGAATGCAACGACACGCACTCTCTCCTTATTGGACACAAGTGGAAGAAGACCCTGTGCTACGTTGAAGCTACGACGTTCTGTCCGGGCCCTGAAAGGTCCTGGGAAACGGAAAGAGCACCGAGGGGAAAAGAGAGTTCATGTTGCTCTGTGGTTAACCACCACCCTGGAGTCTATGAGGTGGAGGAAACGGGGGTGTGGGAAAAGAGACGGCGATACTCCACCATTACCATCACTACTCAAAACCCTCTAATAAGACAAATTAGTAGCACACACACACACACACACACGTACACACACACACACACACGTACACACGGATGCCCCGCCCCATTTTTATTTATTTATTTATTCTTTTGTTTATGTTTTAATGTTTTCATATGTCCATTATTTTTGGGATACTTTTTTTAATCCAGGATATTTACTTCTAACAGAGTATTCCTACACTCTGGTACTTCTACTTTTACTCAAGTACAAGATCTGAGTACTTCTACTTTTACTCAAGTACAAGATCTGAGTACTTCTACTTTAACTCAAGTACAAGATCTGAGTACTTCCACTTTTACTCAAGTACAAGATCTGAGTACTTCTACTTTTACTCAAGAACAAGATCTGAGTACTTTTACTATTACTCAAGTACAAGATCTGAGTACTTCTACTTTTACTCAAATACACGATCTGAGTACTTCTACTTTTACTCAAGTACAAGACCTGAGTACTTCTACTTTTACTCAAGTACAAGACCTGAATACTTCTACTTTTACTCAAGTACAAGATCTGAGTACTTCTACTTTTACTCAAATACAAGATCTGAGTACTTCTTCTTTTACTCAAGTACAAGATCTGAGTACTTCTACTTTTACTCAAGTACAAGATCTGAGTACTTTTACTCAAGTACCAGATCTGAGTACTTCTACTTTTACTCAAGTACTTCTACTTTTACTCAAGTACCAGATCTGAGTACTTCTACTTTTACTCAAGTACCAGACCTGAGTACTTCTACTTTTACTCAAGTACCAGATCTGAATACTTCTACTTTTACTCAAGTACAAGACCTGAGTACTTCTTCTTTTACTAAGTACAAGACCTGAGTACTTCTTCTTTTACTAAGTACAAGATCTGAGTACTTCTACTTTTACTCAAGTACCAGATCTGAGTACTTCTACTTTTACTCAAGTACAAGATCTGAGTACTTCTACTTTGACTCAAGTACAAGATCAGTATTCACCGAATACTTCTACTTTTACTCAAGTACAAGATCTGAGTACTTTTACTCAAGTACCAGACCTGAGTACTTCTACTTTTACTCAAGTACAAGACCTGAGTACTTCTACTTTTACTCAAGTACAAGATCTGAGTACTTCTACTTTGACTCAAGTACAAGACCTGAGTACTTCTACTTTTACTCAAGTACAAGACCTGAGTACTTCTACTTTTACTCAAGTACAAGATCTGAGTACTTCTACTTTGACTCAAGTACAAGACCTGAGTACTTCTACTTTGACTCAAGTACAAGACCTGAGTACTTCTACTCTTACTCTGGTCCAGACACATCTCCGGGGAACAGAACCCCCCCCCCCTCAAACTCTCCCAGACCCGACCTTCCTCTGTGGAGCCTGTTTTGACGGCAGAGCATTTCATTGTTCCTCCCTAAACAAAAGCCCCCCCCCCTGCTCTTTCTGGGACTTGATCCCTAGACGGAGATTGCGAGTGACAAGTGCTGACGGTTGTTTTAGTGAACCTGTTCGTGCTGCTGATCTCTGAGGCGTCTTCTCATCGATCTCTGACAGCATGCTGGGTAATGTTTAGTCTGCAGCGCTGCCTCCCGCAGGCTCATGTCACTCAGCAGGTGGAGCTTGCATGCAGGGCAACCTCGGAAAAAGCAAAGTCTGGAAGGAGATCATACACAGTTTCCAAGTTGAGTTTGGACTGAACCAACCGTGGAGCGTGGGGGACGAACCAAGCAACACATAGTGTCTTTGGCACATTCCTGTTTGCATGTCCACCGCATCTGAAGAGCATGAAGATAAGAGCGACGACAGATCGTCCTAACAGCCGCAGCACAGCACTTCCCTGCTTGTGAAGGACATGTTGTGCTAAAGTACCATTTTGAGGTACTTGTACTTTACTTGAGTATTTTCATTCATGCTACTGTGTACTTCTACTCCACTACAGTTCAGAGGTACATAGTGTACTTATACTCCACTACATGTATTTAGTACCTTTAGTTACTTCACAGAAGAAGGATGTGAAATCTAATCAAGTGTTGAATCAGACTTTAGTTCCACCTGAAGTAAATCCACCAGCTACCCTGCAGTCTACAAAGTACTTCAGACTAGCTGCATCTTCACCAGCTACCCTGCAGTCTACAAAGTACTTCAGACTAGCTGCACCTCCACCAGCTACCCTGCAGTCTACAAAGTACTTCAGACTAGCTGCTCCTTCACCAGCTTTGAGAACACTTTCATGATCAATCATTATAAAACATATCATATATTATTCTGAAATGGACCAATCTGCACAATGACTACTTTCACTGTCTTTCACTTTATTTAGATGAGAATACTTTCTACTTTCACTTGAGGAACATTTTGAATGCAGGACTTTCACTGTAACAGAGTATTCCTACACTCTGGTACTTCTACTTTTACTCAAGAACAAGATCTGAGTACTTCTATTTTTACTCAAGTACAAGATCTGAGTACTTCTACTTTGACTCAAGTACAAGATCTGAGTACTTCTACTTTTACTCAAGATCTGAGTACTTCTACTTTTACTAAAGTACAAGATCTGAGTACTTCTACTTTTACTCAAGTACAAGATCTGAATACTTCTACTTTGACTCAAGTACAAGATCAGAGTACTTCTACTTTGACTCAAGATCTGAGTACTTCTACTTTTACTAAAGTACAAGATCTGAGTACTTTTACTTTTACTCAAGTACAAGATCTGAATACTTCTACTTTTACTCAAGTACAAGATCTGAGTACTTCTACTTTGACTCAAGTACAAGATCTGGGTACTTCTACTTTGACTCAAGTACAAGATCTGAGTACTTCTACTTTTACTCAAGATCTGAGTACTTCTACTTTTACTCAAGTACAAGATCTGAGTACTTCTACTTTTACTCAAGTACAAGATCTGAATACTTCTACTTTGACTGTAACAGAGTATTCCTACACTATGGGAGCAATATATATATAAACTCCCCAAACAGGCGAAACCCTACCAGTTTCCCCCACTGTCTCTGCCTCCTCCCTCCATGCTGGTTCCTCCGGTTTGTGTCCCGGGAGGTGAAGAGGGTCTGGTCATACAAAACCGGGTGATTGCTACGGCGATAGTTAGTTTCTCCTCCGACTTTTTTTGAAATATAGAAAAGAACGGCGGGATATCTCTCCCAGTTTAGACGCGGTTTGATTGGCTACGGCTTCAGCTGTCAGATTTTCCGAAACGGGATTTGATTGGCTGGCGCTGGCTAGCCAATCAAGTCAACTTCTGACGCCGGAGACGGACCGCTCTGCTACCCACAATTCAGTTCGTCGAAAAAGCGAGGCAACGTGACGTCACCCCATTCAAAGTGAATGGGCAGATTGAAGCTGTCGACGCTGTAGTGTGGACGGGCCGTAAGAGAGACGTAAGCGACGCCGCCTCTTAGCTCCGAAGCTCTTGCCTCTAGACC
Organism: Pseudochaenichthys georgianus; assembly: GCF_902827115.2. Classification (NCBI taxonomy): domain Eukaryota; kingdom Metazoa; phylum Chordata; class Actinopteri; order Perciformes; family Channichthyidae; genus Pseudochaenichthys; species Pseudochaenichthys georgianus. The sequence continues at coordinate 33,504,343 of NC_047510.2, read as the reverse complement.
GACAATTTTTTGGAGCTGGAAGTGAACCGGATTCCGGAGCTAAGAGGCAGCGCCGCTGCGGTGTGAACAGGAAAAAACGGTACTTTCTAGGTTCCAGCTCCGAGCCGGAGCTGAAAACGCGTTGGTGTGAAAGGGGCATGTGAGAGAGGGGAATATCAGCTTGAGCAGGTTTTTTTATATCTTAGCAAATACACTTATTCACATACAGATATTAGAGTCCCTGGTGGTGGCAGAGTGATCATGCAGACACTAACTAACTATAAACCATCCTATGTATATATATATATAGTATGCTCCTGTAGTATTTTGGACAATTTCTCTATAATATTTTTAATAGTTTATATTTTATTTAATATTTTCATTTGATTTTTTATTGTTATTTTCTCTATTCCACTATTTAATGTTAACCTCATGTTTACCTCCCTCCCTCCCTCCCTCCCTCCCTCCCTCCCTCCCTCCCTCCCTACCTACCTCCCTACCTACCTACCTACCTACCTACCTACCTACCTCCCTACCTACCTACCTACCTACCTACCTACCTACCTACCTACCTACCTACCTACCTACCTACCTACCTACCTACCTACCTACCTACCTACCTACCTACCTACCTACCTACCTACCTACCTACCTCCTACCTCCCTACCTACCTACCTACTGTATTTCCACTCTTTCTTCTGCCCTTGGATCAGTGTGTTGAATGTTTCCAGATTGAAACCTCCACAGATAAAAACATGTAGAGCCGTAGAAAGGAAACCTGTTACGTGAATTAAAAACCGCAAAGCAAACACAGACATGGTGAAACCCAGGACTCCTGTTGAGCAAATGGACACCTGGGGACATCTGCTAACAAAGTGGATTGAGTTGAATGAAGAGAAACTAGACATGTATCCCCCGTGACTTCCCTTCATCAAAGGGAAGACGGCCATGACTAAGAGGAGTCGTTCATCATCCCACATCACGCTCAGCACCTGCTGGTAATGCGATGAAGGCTCTCCAGAAACACAGCGACGCGCTCAGAGGAAACGGAGATCTGCGAGGCGGTGTCATATTATACAGATGACGTGATGCGGCGCGAGCATGTGGCGGCATCAAAGCTCGGAGATTATTAGGGATTGTTAATAACTGGGCAACCGGCCAAGATCAACAACAGCCGAGGAAGTATTTCAGATTCGTTACAGGTCTGTTACGCTGGCAGCTGTAATCAATTGGCTTTCGAACAATCAAGATGGAATTCTGTTTTTAAGACGGCGGCGATAAAGGTGACGGCTGGGTCACGATGGTAGGGTGCCAGGGAGGGAGACAACATGTTTTAAAAAGAGTTATAATGTGAGAAATGATTTCTAAACCTGCGGGTATTTCTGTATGGTGTATATAGAGCGGTGCAGGGAGGACGTATTTACCCGGAAGGAAGCTGCTGGTTCCCTCGACAACAAAGCAGCCTGCCTACCTACCTACCTACCTACCTCCCTCCCTCCCTACCTCCCTACCTCCCTACCTCCCTACCTCCCTCCCTCCCTCCCTACCTACCTACCTACCTCCCTCCCTCCCTCCCTCCCTCCCTCCCTCCCTCCCTCCCTACCTACCTACCTCCCTCCCTACCTCCCTACCTCCCTCCCTCCCTACCTCCCTCCCTCCCTACCTACCTACCTACCTACCTCCCTACCTCCCTCCCTACCTCCCTACCTACCTACCTACCTACCTACCTACCTCCCTACCTACCTACCTACCTACCTACCTACCTACCTACCTACCTACCTACCCTACCCTCCCTACCTCCCTACCTCCCTCCCTCCCTCCCTCCCTCCCTACCTACCTACCTACCTACCTACCTACCTACCTCCCTCCCTACCTACCTACCTACCTACCTACCTACCTCCCTCCCTCCCTACCTACCTACCTACCTACCTACCACGAGTTGAAGCGTTTGTCTGAACACTCTGCAGGAGGCAGGGACTGGCTTTCAAGCAGAACAGAAACTAACTCAGAGGAGTGTTCACGTGTTCGGCGTAATGACGTACAACGGCCTCCACGACTTCTGTAGTCCTGTTCAGCCGCTTGGTAACAACCATCGTTTCTCACGTCCACTCTTCACAGACCTTAGTTCCAGATATTTTCAAAAAGGATAATTTCCCCCTAGAGTTTTTTTAAACCAATCATCTCTTCAAAACCCAATGGAGAGATCCCATTGGCTCTGAGACGAGGGAACAGGAAGTGGAGAAATGCTGACTCACTTCCTGGTTTTAGGACTCGTCACCGCTCTATTGTGTTAACAGAAAATTGGCCTTTCAATAGTGTTTTTATTACAATTTATAGATTCTGTACATTTTAGATCAGGGGTGTCAAACTCAAGGCCCGGGGGCCAAATCCGGCCCGCGACTTCATTTTCTGTGGCCCTACAAGAGCTCTGAAATAATATAATATGTTTATTATACGATTACATGGCGATGTACAGAGGCACGTTGCCCATAAACTACATGTCCCACAATGCATCTCTCATTTGACTTTCTTCTCAGAATTTGACTTTTTTTTCAAAATGTTACTTTTGTTTGTTTTTCCAGAATGTGGCTTTTCTTTTAAAATCATTTTGTGACATTCTCACTGAAGAGACTTGCAATTATTTGCCCTAGACTTCTGCTTCCAGACGTAGTTAATTATGAAGTTATTACCCTATCAGATAATAATCCAATGCAGAGGCAATAATGTAATATAATACATTATTTTATATATATTCAATATTTATATATGTCTTTTTATATAGTCTTAAAGTTACAACCGGCCCTTTGTGTGCAACCATAATGCTGATGTGGCCCGCGATGAAATTGAGTTTGACACCCCTGTTTTAGATGTTACTCTCTAATGCTGCCTTCTATTTCTTTGTGAGATGTTTGTATATTAGAATTATTTATTTCTACTCTTTAAATTTGTTATTATGTGCAATGCCTTGTTTTGTTTTATGCTGCTGCAACAAAACAATGTCCCAAGTTGGACTTAATAAAGTACATCTTATCTTATCTCATCACAAAGGCTGGCTTGATCGCCGTGAAACGAGCATTGAAAAGACGTTGGTTAAACGGCAACTATACTGATAATCAATCGTTTTCACACACACACACACACACACACACACACACACACACACACACACACACACACACACACACACACACACACACACACACACACACACACACACACACACACACACACACACACACACACACACACACACACACACACACACACACACACACACACACACACACCATTGACCACCGGGAGCACTCCAGGGTTCAGTATCTTGCCCGAGGACACATCAACATGTTGGCTGCACGGGCTGGGATCGAACCGTCAACCTTCTGGTGGAAAGACACACACTCCCGCACAGCCACAGTCGCCCTAAATATCCTCAATCCAATTTAAATGGGTAGGTACACAGTTGGACAAAACAGCCCCGGGATACTTTACAAAGAAACCAATCAATCATATAATGGATCTGCAGATTAGATAAATAATTGGTACTTGCAGCCTGGAGAGTAGCAGACTCTCCGGGCTGGAAATGAGAAAGTAAAGTGGACTGAGAGCCTCTGGGAAACCTGGAGCTTCGTAACCAAACCAGTTTTAAACAAGGATAAAAAGAAGCCACAAACTACGACAAAGTGGAAAGCGTATCTTCCTTTGCAAAAACCTGTTGGACTACAAGTCCCCACGCACATTCACACGTGAAAGGAAAGAGGCTGGCAACATTTCATCCGTCTCACGTCACCTTTTCCCTCCGTGATACAGAGTAATTGCGTAATAGCGGAATCCACCGTGACTATTTTCGATGCCACAATGGCCATTTTTAGTGGCATTCCTGTTACCCCTGCATCACCCTCTCTTTCCACATCCCTAGCAGCGAGTCATCCATGCGGGTACAGTCTTCCACGGCACCTTCCTCTCTGCCGCTAAGTGAGAAAAGCCCTGTGAGCGAATCAGAGCTTCTGCAAGCGTGCACTCCCGTCGGCCGGTTGTTTTTCAAAAGGCGTCTTTGCCCCCTCTGATGTAACGGAGGAGATAGTACCAACGTGTTTAACAGACGTTGAGGACCACCACACCGCGGCGTTGAATGCCAGAAATGCCGCCGCTTTGCATCTCCCTCGCAATCCTGGGGAGTAGTTTCTAAAAATGATTTCACAACTTCATCTTGGAGCCGTGTTTCATCATTACCGCCAGATATATTTTTCCCTTTTTGTACCGTATGCCGTGCCAGTGTGTTGGACTGAAAGGACCCACGGCGATTTAAGGAACCATGTCGTAGTCGTAGATGAAAGAACCGAACAGCCATTTACTACTGGGTCTTGAGAATAGGGGCTGCAGCTACGGGTATTCTCACTATAATTATCTGGGGTTGTTAACCTTGCAGAAGAGGGCAAGATCCAGCAATAACCCGAGGCCAATGTTACCAAGGCTTTGCCATTGAAATCAGCTCACAGCAACACCTCCAATCGTCGTTCAATCTTACGAGAAAGTCTCCGATGCCAACAGTACGTCTCTTTACGTCGTTCAGTTATTGATTGCAGTTACGATACTTAACTAAAGTTTCTAAAATATCCGAGTGTCAATTTTGTATCTCATAAAACATTAAAATAATAATACATTTTATTTAGGGATGTCCCGATCACCTTTTTTTGCTCCCGATCCGATTCCGATCATTTGATTTTGACAATCTGCCGATACCGATTTTTCCCGATCCGATCTTTATGCAATGCGTTAAGAGAAAACAAAGGTAACGGATAACGGCTGGTCATCCAACGCGATGAGTTCAGCTATCTAGGCTGTTGTTGTTTTGGCCTTTTCTCTGTTCTGGGGCAGTTTCTCTTTCCTTTTGAAAGTCTCTGAAAGTGTCGGTTGTTCGCTTTCAATTTTATAATATTTCCAAACTCCTGACATTTTCTCCGTCCCGACTCCCGAGTCACCAGCTGAACGTAGCCTCTCGCTAGCTTGCTGCTACTATAAGACACTGCGCCCACTCTGTTGCCAGCTTTGAGAGGAATAAGCAACCAGGTCTAAACAAGCCCAAAGAAAGCAACACATACATGATGCTGTGTAATTTTAAACCAAAGCTAAGTCCTCAGGATGACTTTAAGACGGGAACATGGTCATTTTTTTTTGTAACATTAAATAAAAAAAATATATTTTATATAAAAACATTTTTTTTTTAAATCCCGATCCCCGATTTTTTGAAAATCACGTGATCGGCTCCGATCCCCGATCACGTGATCGGATCGGGACATCTCTAATTTAATTTCTATAGCGCTTTTGTTGAACCCAAAGACGCTTTACATTTGGGAGGGAGGGTCGACGAACAAAACAAAGCCAAAACAAAACAGAAAAGCAGTCAGGAGGAAGTTGGTTGAGAGGGGGCGGGGCTTATGGATACAGAGTTGAAGAGGTGGGTTTTGAGGCGGGACTGGAACAGCGTGAGGGACTCAGACTCACGGAGGTCTTGGGGGAGGGGGCTCCAGAGCTTCGGGGCTGCCACAGAGAAGGCTCTGTCCATTAAAAGACAACTCGAGGTGATTTAAGTTCCCCCGAATGTCCGAAACACAGAGAGATGACTAAGAAAGCAACACATCATTAAATGTAAGCTTGAATCTGACAGTGCTATGCCTCTTTTTAAATGTTGTTGCTGTGGAAATACAGAATTGGATATCAAAGCTTCAGACGCTGCAGAGGACCCCTAACCCTTAAGATGAAGCATGCGGTTACTTTGATCCCAATTCCTTCGTGCATGTCTTGCGCTGTTCGTCCTCAGTTCAGGGCGATTGGCGCCATGTGCAGGTGCATGCTATAAACGGCTTTTATTGTGTGATGCAAGTCGTGTTTAAATTAGATGACACGCGTTTAGTCTACGAGACATGAGTCATAATCACGTCTGACCCAAATATAGCTCGGCCTCAGAGGGCAGGTTGTCGAGTCGAGCCACATTGTTGAGGCTTTTATAACATGGGGGTAGACACAAGTTATCAAACCCTGAGGCATTCCACGAAGGCTGCAACGACTTTCATAACGATGGACCTGAAACATGCTGACTGCAACATATCATCATTACAACATTCTCTTGCATTATTTTATTAGTTTTATGTCCCGTATATATTCATGTTGCACTGTTGGAGGAGTCTGTGACTTAAGTAATCATTGCCATATCTACACTGTAGCCACTCTGAACATAACAATAGAGCCTAGGGGTGGGCGATATGACGATATATATCGTCGTGACGATATTAGGTCTCCACGATATGCTTTTTCAGAGATATCGTATCTATCGTGATAAAAAGAAAAACTATAAAAAAAATAAACTTTTCCCGTCAGTTATGCTAAAGTCTTTTATTGCACTTCAAGTCTAAAGTTTACATTTTAATTGTTTGGCACTGACTTTTCCTCATTGATGTTTTATGTTTTACCCTCCTTTTCGTTTATTGATGTTCACTGCTCGTGCTACCTCAGAAAGTTCATTTTTATACTGAGAACCTGCCTTGAAGCCATATCAACATGTTGAATTGTTCATTCAGGGATTCATTTCTGAAATAAAACCAGCTTGAAATGCTATGTTGGTCGGTTACTCCTTTTAGTTTCCGTTACCTTGTAGGTGCTTGTTCTGTTAAGTAACTTGAAAAATAACCATAATAACCGACATGAAAAAATATCGTGATATATATCGTCTATCGTGATACTGCTTGAAAAATATCTTGATAATATATTTTTCAATATCGCCCACCCCTAATAGAGCCTTGCATTTTGAACAAGCCAGAGTTGAATGTATCAATGCATCCAAAACACGACATTAGTTCAGTTGTGGGACGCCAAAGGAAACCAAAGCGTTCTTCTAGCCTTAAGCTCTGGACCGTAGAGTACATTAAGTGATAAATATGGTGTTACATTTCTGAAAATGTCCCGACATGACTGTCTACGTCAGCAGACATCTGAAGGTTAGTTTCATATTGAACCCGCCACTCTCATCGACCAGACAGCTACACGTCTGAGGCAACGGACACCGATGGGACTCTGAGCATACTTAGGATTCCTGACTGCAAGAGTGTTGAAAACCCAGTGTTGAAATATCACATTTGTTTCCTCGGCTAGACTTCCTTTTCTCTGCGGTGGATTCCTGCGGGGTGTTCGTCCAACGTCGGCCCGAGTTGCCATTTGAAATGTGATCCGGTGTGAATATAAACATCTTTCTTCTGAGGACTGAAACGTCAGGCCGAAAGCACGGACAGACGCCTGCAGTCAGCTGTTGGCATCTTGCGGCTTAACGCGGCTTCCTCCTTTCGCCTTGAGACTCGAGAGACGCCCATCTGCTTGAGGTTAGTCGGAGCTAATCGTATCAATCCGTGTCCTTCCAGGTTTAAAGCACCGTCCGCACGTCCAAGAGTTATTCTCGGGTTACCCTTTCTCCAATCGGACAGCTGGGCAGGACCACCAGAACTCCACCTCTGCTTCCAGGGGAAGTTCAGCTATCTGCGAGGATATTTATCAGAGCTAACGAGAGTCTCTCACCTGGGCATGCTTCAGGGGGACGATAATAATCACAGAAACACCAGAAAAGAAAAGAACATGAAACAAGCTGCTCCAATTAACCATTCAAAAATTAGTGTTCCAAATCCATCCGACCAATCAGTAACCTGCATTGTTTTAACATCAACATAAGTCTGCTAAGTTGTTCATGTCATGTTAATCAGGTTCATGTTATTGTTTCACGTTTCGTTCATAGCCCAGGTTAGATTTATGTTTAGTCTTTTTGTTCACCTGTCCTGTCCTGTCATTGCACTTCCTGTTTTATTTTGTACTTACCTCTGGTCTCATTTCAGGTCCCTTTACTTCCTCCCTTTGTGTGTTTTCCCGCCTTCGTCAGTGTCTGCCCCGCCCCTGATTGTTTCCACCTGTTCCCCCTTACCTCATGTATAAATAGTCCTGTCTCCCTTTGTCCTGTGCCAGTTCGTCTTGTGCCATTTAGAGAGCCAGCTTGTCTCGCCCAGAGATTATTGTATCTTGCGACCATAGTCAAGTTTATTTAGTTTGTAATTTGCTTTGCTATGTTTTCTTAGGAGTGATGTTTTGTTTGAACTTTATACTTTTCCAAAGTAAAGACTATTTTTGAACAAACTTTCTTTTGAGTCGTGCGTTTGAGTCCAAGTGTCTGTAAGGTTCCTAACAATTTTAGGCAATACAAAATCTGTATCAGTAATGCGACGGCATTCGGCCCAAAACACTTTCCCACTGACTTGAGTTTGAAAAAAGACGTCTGGAAATCAACGTTTAACTTGTTATTTTGAGGTAAATAGACTTCTCAGTATGGACATTTGAATAGCCCTTATTTAAATCATTAGTGCCTACCGGTTTGGAAGCGGTTTTTAAGGATAACCCATTTGCCTTTACGTGTCCAATGAATGCGGAAGATCCAGGAAGATACGGTTATTTTCGTTCTTGAGTCGAGCCTTTTCGGCATCATTCAACGCTGAGCAACTTTCATTAAAACAAAGGGGAACCCGCCTCCAACGCTCTAATGCTTTCTCTTAATACATCCGTGCCATCACACGGTAACTAGAAAGTATCAGGTACTATCCAGACCTTTCCCCAATGGAAAAACAAACAAAAAAGCGAGTCGGGCCAAGCAATGGAAACGCGGCATTTCATTGACGATGATACATTTGTTTGCATTGAACGACTTCCACCTACGAACCGGTGTGACGGGAACCTCCAGACGGTTTCTCTTTCCAACACGAGTGCCAGAGAAGTTAATGTGAGATAGTGTGGTTTTACTAGGGCAGCACATGTAATGCTTTTATCACCATCGCAGTGTGAATTTCCACAATAAACCGGGGCGAACGGGCTGCTCCGAGCCCGGTTGCATTCCATCCAGGAACTAAAAAAGGTCTTTTGATTCATGACGGTGTCGAGGAATTGCCTTCCCATTGCTATACTTTGTGAGAGGTATGACGAAGCCCATTTGGATGGGACCAAGAAATATAAAAATCTAGGTTAAGATCAACCGTGATATTCCATGTGATAACTTAACAGAACAACGGAAACAAACTGAAACTGTTTACCTAAAAAGTGTAGGGTAATGACTTAGAGTTGCACCTTGTCAAAAAAGTGTTCAAATCTATGGAACACTTTAAATCTATTATGTCCTCTCATACCGCCATCAAAATGTCCCACACGTATTACAGCTTGCATGTTTTCCTCACATCCTAATCCTCCACGGCTAAAACAACATAATTGTCAATCACTAATGATCCTCACATGTCACTTTTTCCACAGCAGCAGCGGTAGCACAGACTTACTTTGAGGGCTTCTGAAGTCAAGCTGGGTTTCAGCCTGACATTGGATATGCCTTAGGCCGCCTCTGACACAGAGAAACACCCTCAAGTTGAGCTTCTAACTTCAAAGCGAGCTGTAGTTTGTGAAATAGGGAAGAATTAGAGGGTCTTGGAGAGGGCCAACATGGAGAAGAGCCTGAGGACAGGAATCTGTTTCGTCCTCAGTGGAGCGCCCCTCCCTCACACTCACTGATAATCCAGTTTCACCCATTAAGAACCATAGCCAGGTTACGGAGCGGGTCTTTGAAGAGGGTCTTTCCCAAACCACCCAGGAGGAAAGCACGACTCCGAGGCCAACACACAAACTCTCTGCTCTCTTTCCCGGTGACAGAACTATTAGAGTCCAGTTTACAGATCCTGATTTAAAGTTAAAGAGCGGGGGAGTGATGACGTTTTTTTGTACAAAGGTCCAGCATCACAATGGCTCTATCAACGAAAAAGCAAAATATTTTTTCAGTGGATAATGGCAGAAAATAATCTCTGTGTAAAACAAACGTTTATGATACTTACACGTTTAGTTCAGCAGGATCATCTCCACTTATTAACACCACTATATGATTTCTGAAGTAAAAAGCTAACGCTAGGCTTCACGTCACCACCGCTAAGCTAAAGGTGGCTAATGTTGGGCTATAAAGGAACTACAGCTCGGTCACATGACTTCACGTCACCACCGCTAAGCTAAAGGTGGCTAATGTTGGGCGATAAAGGCACTACAGCACGGTCACATGACTTCACGTCACCACCGCTAAGCTAAAGGTGGCTAATGTTGGGCTATAAAGGAACTACAGCACGGTCACATGACTTCACGTCACCACCGCTAAGCTAAAGGTGGCTAATGTTGGGCTATAAAGGAACTACAGAACGGTCACATGACTTCACGTCACCACCGCTAAGCTAAAGGCGGCTAATGTTGGGCTATAAAGGAACTACAGCACGGTCACATGACTTCACGTCACCACCGCTAAGCTAAAGGAGGCTAATGTTGGGCGATAAAGGCACTACAGCACGGTCACATGACTTCACGTCACCACCGCTAAGCTAAAGGTGGCTAATGTTGGGCTATAAAGGAACTACAGCACGGTCACATGACTTCACGTCACCACCGCTAAGCTAAAGGTGGCTAATGTTGGGCTATAAAGGAACTACAGAACGGTCACATGACTTCACGTCACCACTGCTAAGCTAAAGGCGGCTAATGTTGGGCTATAAAGGAACTACAGCACGGTCACATGACTTCACGTCACCACCGCTAAGCTAAAGGAGGCTAATGTTGGGCTATAAAGGAACTACAGCACGGTCACATGACTTCACGTCACCACCGCTAAGCTAAAGCCGGCTAATGTTGGGCTATAAAGGAACTACAGCACGGTCACATGACTTCACGTCACCACCGCTAAGCTAAAGGCGGCTAATGTTGGGCTATAAAGGAAGTACAGCACGGTCACATGACTTCACGTCACCACCGCTAAGCTAAAGGCGGCTAATGTTGGGCTATAAAGGAACTACAGCACGGTCACATGACTTCACGTCACCACCGCTAAGCTAAAGGCGGCTAATGTTGGGCTATAAAGGAACTACAGCACGGTC